>NW_026909053.1:0-300000 GCF_033115175.1 Lepus europaeus | reverse complement strand
CTACAAAGAGTTCAAGTAATCCAGAACAACAAAAATCCTGGCAAGCAATGGGCAAAGGACAAAACAGACATTTTTGAAGGATGACATTCAAATGGTCAACAGAAACATGTAAAAATGCTCAGGATCATTAGCCATCAGGTAATGCAAATCAAAAGGAGGATGAGAGTGAAACCTCACCCCAGTTAGAGTGGCTGTCTTTCAAAAATTATAAAACAATAAATGTTAGCAAGGATATGGGAGATAAAATACTATATTTCACTGCTGGTTGGATTGTAAAAGAGTACAGCCATTATGGAACACAGTCTGTTAATTTTTCAGAAATCTGAAAATTGTTCTACTGTATACACAGTCATCCCACTCCTAAAACTTTACCCAAATGGAATGAAATCAGCATAAGCAAGACTTGTCTGCACTTCATGTTATTGTAGATCAATAGCTAAGTTATGACATCAACCTAGAGGTCCATCAACTGAATAATGGTTAAAGAAAATGTGGTATATATACACTATGCAAAAATACTCAGCTATATAAATTAATAAGATCTTTTCTTTTACAACAAAATATACGCATATGGAAGCCATTATACTCAGTCAAATAAACCCAGTCCTCAAAAGAGTAATACCACATGTTTTCTCTGATTTGTGGCATTTAATATACAGAGCACAAAAATGCAATGTTGAGATTTGGTTATTGCTTACAATCCTTGTCTATACTCTTGATAAACAGTGATTTTTCTACTTGTTCCTTGTTCAGTTCTTTATTCGGTGGAGAGTTAAGCTTGTGATTATAAAATAAATTGAAATTTTTTATTATAGATATAAAAAGAAGAAAAACAAGAGAGGAAAGAGGGTCGGAGCATGGGCAAGAGGGAGGTTAGGGTGGGAAATATCATGCTCTTAAGTCTGAATATATGAAATACAAGAAATTTGTTCACCTTATATGAATAAATCATTTTAATACCCCAGTAAACTGGGATAAAATATCTGCCAATTCTGCATTTTATGAAGAACTGAAATTCAGAATACATATGAAATTGATGAAATTATGCACAAGTGTATCTAAGAATTGGGAAAGGATCTGAACAGGCATTTTCTGTAAAGAAGAAATACCCATGGTCATCAAAAATGGGAAAACATGCAATATAATTATTATATCGGAAAATGCAAATCAGAATACACTAGGTGTCATCTCACTCCATAAAATAAATGCTGATGGGATATGAAGCAAAGAAAACCTTAATGTATTGGAGCCTGCACTGTTGTATAGCAATTAAAGCCACCACCTGCAGTGCCAAAATGCCATATGGGAACTTGAGTCCCAGCTGCTCCACTTCTGATCCAGCTCTCTGCTGTGGCCTGGGAAAGCACTGGATGGCCCAAGTCTTTATGCCTCTGCACAAACCTGGGAGATCTGGGGGGAAGCTTCTGGCTCCTGGCTTTGTTTTGGCCCAGCTCTAGCCATTGCAGCCATCTGGTAAGTGAACCAGTGGATGGAAGACTCTCTCTCTCTCTCTCTCTCTGCTTCTGCCTATCTGTAATTCTGACTTTCAAATAAATAAATATTTTAAAAAATAAGATATTTATGAGAATACAAGTTCGCCTGAGCATTATGGAGACTAGCATGGCCATCTTTCAAAAAATGAAAAGGGATACACCTCTCCAACCATTGTGTATGTATCAGAAGGAAATGAAATCTGCATACAAGAGGTTTCTTCTTCCTGTTTTGACTATAGCACTAATCATAGTGGTCAATATTTGGAACCAACCTAGGTATCTGTCAATGGATTACAGGTTTTCCAATCCTAATTCAGTGATTAAAAAAGATTGAATTATTATTTGCTTCAAAATGGGTGGAACTGGAGATCCTTAAGTGAAATAGTCTAGCAAAGGAAGAAAGAAATCTCACATGTTCTCTGATATATGGGTTTCTAAAAAAATGGTGGATATAAGCATAAGTGTTTTTAATCAGGATGGGAAGATTCATTACTGAAACAATACCAAACAAAGCTAGCAAAACTCATGGTTTAGAGAAACAGAAAGTAAGCAAACAAAAACATCAAAGAACCAGGACTGGTGCTCTTGGGGGCAGAAGTAGAAGAGATTGGGAAAACACCTGAACTGACCAAGGCCCCTATATTTTCCTGAATATTGACTCTATGGATGTTAACATTCTTATTCAAATTTAGCAGAAAACAAAGATGTCAACAATTCATTTTCCTTTCAGGTTTTATTACTGTATGGTAGGGATCTATGCAAGAGTATATGTCTAACATGAAATCATGGCACACAATTTCTAAATTGGTGGACTAAGTGCAATTAAAAGGCAATAAGTTTTGACAAAGATATTAAAAAAAACCCAGATCTTGGAAACAACCTGTTTATCCCAAAGTAACAAGGGACCCCAAACTCAGAAGGCTACCCAGGTTCGCAGACTTTGGGGATCACTTTCAGGAGATGCAGACTAAGGGGATTCACTCTCAGGAACTGAATAAAGCAAACCTCAGCAGCCAGAAAATTTAATTCTGAGAGTTCTAAACTTTTTACTTTTCCCTCCCAATAGTCTGCACTGGCTCCCTCCTCCAGGATCTTAATTCTCACCAGAAATCAAACACTTAAAATCACTTTAAGTATGTGACCTCTGTGGTTATTTCCATCATAACACCAAATGTGTTTGTTTGCTTAATTTCAAACAACACATCTATAACACCTATGATTTTCCAACAGTTCAATTCTGACATTATATAGAGTTAGTAGACATAAGAGATTAAGATCTTAGTCTAAACACACCCCAGCCATATTCCAATGAAAGAACATATTTGATTTTCTGGCTCCAAAGTTATGAAGTTATCCAGAGATCCCCCTCTAAAGCTATCTTATTAGCATTAACTTAGCTATGGCCTGAATATCATAGCCACTCATATTGCCCATGAAATATCTGAGTCTTAAAGGGACAGGAAATGAGGAGAAAAGAATTTTTTCTTTTACCAGTCACAAATAAACTCTCAAATTTATAAACCATTTTATAGCCAGCAGGATCTGATCTTCTGAGATATTCTCAAATGCTACAAACTATCATTTGACTAAACCAAATCTGGATGCACAATGAAACCACTGTGTGTTCAACAGTTTATTTGATTTTCAGCTCTCACACCTGTTAGCTTGGGTTGAGCAGTGAAGGATGATTGGCCTTTACAAAGACTTTACTCTCCATGCAAGGGTGTGGAGACATTTAATCCCAATTAGGAGAGATTAATCATTGGGAACAGGAGGGACCCTATAGAAGTGATTAGGCTAAATCAGTTCATGTGATTGTTGAGTTACTGCTTATTCCCAGGTGTGTGCTATAGAAACTACTTCATATTTGAATCTCCTGCAAATGCATTATTTGCTCATATGGTCTCTGTGCCACCCAAGCCTCCACCAACAAAGTGACCATAAATAGATACTGCCCTCTGACCTTGGACCATAGCCATGAGAAATACCATTTCTTTCTAAATTACTGAGTCTGTACTATTCTGTTATTAGCATCAAAAAAAAAAAAAAAACCTGACTCAGAACCTAGGAAGAGCTGTGCTGACAGGACCTCATTTCTCAACCAAAGGATATCAGATCATATGTGGAAGTTCATTTCTCCATGGGGCTTCTGTAATAACCATCAATTTGGAAAGATGTGACACCCCAGGTTTCATTTAGACACAAGATAGGACATCAGGGTCCTGGCTACTGGCCCAGCTCACATCCTGTGACCGCAGACTACTGATCTCTGACACTCACCACTTTCCAACGTCCAAGGCATCCCAGCGTCCTCCTGAGGGATCCTGAGGGTGGTGAGGGAAGTTCACAGAGCAGCAATGGGTGAAACACCTGAGACCTCTCTCAGGAACAAACCCAGAAAGCCTAGTATTGGGACGCCAGAAAAGATGCTATGTGGTTCAGCAGTGTTGCCTGTGAACACCTGATTTTAAAGTCTGCCCCAACCATGAGCACGAATTACGTCAGAGAACACACAGCCAATCAAAATGCTCCAACATGAGGGAAGTAGCTTGGGGTTGTGGCAGGTGGGGGAAGAGAGGAGCTCTATGTAGTCTCATGTCTGAAACTGCCTCATCTTTGCAGCTTGATCTTCCCAACAGCAGGGGCCGCTCTCACCTTCCTGATGATCACCTCAGAGCACTGCCCCTCCCTCTTTTTTCCAGGACCCTATTAAAATCTTGTGACCCTTGGACTTTCAATAATCTTCTCATGTGTAACAAAGTGCTGAATCTTTCCGGTATTCTGGGTCTTTATATTATTTATATTCTTGGCTCTTTTTTAAGCTCATTTGACTTTTAAAAAAATATTGATTCCAGGACTATTTTAGGATACTAAAAATTACATTACATAGATTGACCTCTCTTTATCTTGTTTCTCTTACAGATATTTACTTGTAGTTCTGTATTCTGTAATTAAATATTTTTGTCTTTTTTGTTCTTACTGGTATGTCACAACACACTGGGTTTATATATTGATCTTACACACAGAAACCCTGCATAATTCTCTGGTCAGTTTTTATTTGTTTTGAATTTTATGGGATTATCTCTGTATATAATAGTTTAACTAACATTTATTGATGGGTTTGCTGCTAAAAAGCATATCCTTATACATAAGATTTTCTTTTGTTTTTCAAATTTCCTTACTGCACATCTAGGACATTGTTGGAGTCAGAAATTAAAAAGGAGAGTGGCTTGTACAGCTGTGTTCCCAGGGAAATAGCTTTCAGTGTTCTATGACAATTATGCCTTATATTCGAGGTGCCTTGCAGCCCATCTTAATTTTAATAATAGCTATTTTACTGCTTTACTCACAATTTACTTTTGTGATTAGATGCTTAATTTTATTCAAAGCTTTTTATATTTTAATTGCAGTTACCATGTGATTTTTTTGTTTCTCTTCCACATGATTTATTTACATGATTTATTTAGAAATGTTAAACACCTTGGCATTTTTGCTTTTTATTGATGTCTTGTGATTTCATATTTTGCTTCATATTAATATTTTGCTTAAAATATTTATACCTCTTTTTATAAAGATGTGTTTTTTTGTTTTTGTTTTTATTTTTGTTTTTTAGACAGGCAGAGTGGACAGTGAGAGAGAGAGAGACAGAAAGAAAGGTCTTCCTTTACCATTGGTTCACACTCCAATGGCCGCTGTGGTCGGCACGCTGCGGCCGGCGCACCACACTGATCTGAAGCCAGGAGCCAGGTGCTTTTCCTGGTCTCCCATGCGGGTGCAGGGCCCAAGCACTTGGGCCATCCTCCACTACACTCGCGGGCCATAGCAGAGAGCTGGACTGGAAGAGGGGCAACCGGGACAGATTCCAGCACCCCGACTGGGACTAGAACCTGGGGTGCCAGCGCCACAGGCGGAGGATTAGCCTGTTGAGCAGAGGCACTGGCCCAAAGATATGTTCTTTGAGCTCCTTTTTAGTTCATGTCTTGATCTGACTGTGGCATCAATGTAATACTGCATTCAGAAAAGAAATTCAATCATATTCCCTATTTACTACCACTTTTCATGAATCTGGGAAATTGAGAAGTGTTTTACTGCCTTGTATTTTTTTTAACTTTTATTTAATAAATATAAATTTCCAGTGTACAGCTTTTGGATTACAATGAATGGCTTCCCCCTCCCATAACTTCCCTCCCACCCGCAACCCTCCCCTCTCCGGCTCCCTCTCGCCTTCCATTCACATCAAGATTCATTTTCAATTCTCTTTATATACAGAAGATCAATTTAGTATAAAGATTTCAACAGTTTGCACCCACATAGAAACACAAAATGAAACATACTGTTTGAGTATTAGTTATAGCATTAAATCAAAATGTACAGCACATTAAGGACAGAGATCCCACTTGAGGAGCAAGTGCACAGTGACTCCTGTTGTTGACCCAACAAATTGACACTCTAGTTTATGGTGCCTGTAACCACCATAGGCTCTCGTCATGAGTTGCCAAGGCTATGGAAGCCTTCCAAGTTTGCCGACTCTGATCATATTTAGACAAGGTCATAAAAGACAGAGTGAGGATAGTAACCAATGATCCTAAGAGTGGCCTTAACCAGGTCTGAACAATTATACAGCATTAAGTGGGGAAGAGGACCATCAGTACACACAGGTTGGGAGTAGAGCCATTGGTGGTAGAGTAGAGGTTATGATTACAAAGGAATGAGGCCCAAGTGCACTAGACAGGGTCTAGAACAAAGGACAGAGTCATTATTAGAGGAGCTAAGAAAGGTGCTGTCTAAGCTACAAGTAATTTTTCTGATTGAGAGGCAAATAGAACCTGATAGAAGGGGCTTGATAATAATCTGTTGGGCTTTAGGCCTTGTAAGTTAAGAGGCCCAGACCTATCTATCTCTTCCCATGGGGTATATCCTAAGGGAGGTGTGAACCTCCTAGGGGAAGGCACTCTGTTGACTTTCATTACTTGGCTGGCCTGGGAGGAGAGCTGGCCAGGTCAAGGCAGGGGGCATCTCTAACAAGAAATTTACAGTTCTGCCTGCAATGTTGCTGACCCTACTTGACCAAACCCTGAGTTTCTTCCCCTACTCTTCCTTGACCCTGCAGTATCTCCACTTTTATTAACCTGTGTCTTCCCGAACTATCAGTGTGCTCCCTTCCTATTCTGCCATCTTGCCACTCCTCAACATCTCTTACTGCCTTGTGTATTTGAGAAATTCTATAAATCTAGGCCAGAAATTTTGCTTTTCAAATTTGTTTATTGATTATTTTGATTTTTCTTTCTTATTTTTTCTTTCTTTTTTTTTTGACAGGCAGAGTGGACAGTGAGAGAGAGACAGAGAGAAAGGTCTTCCTTTTGCCGTTGATTCACCCTCCAATGGCCGCCACGGCCAGTGCAGCACGCTGATCCAATGGCAGGAGCCAGGTGCTTCTCCTGTCTCCCATGGGGTGCAGTGCACAAGCACTTGGGCCACCCTCCACTGCCTTCCCGGGCCACAGCAGAGAGCTAGACTGGAAGAGGGGCAACCGAGACAGAATCCGGTGCCCCGACCGGGACTAGAACCTGGTGTGCCAGCGCTGCAAGGCGGAGGATTAGCCTAGTGAGCCACGGCACCGGCACTTATTTTTTCATAGTACACTTTTTTATTTAATAAATGTGAATTTACAAAGTGCAACTTTTGCATTGTTGCAGCTTTCCCCCCAATCTCCCTCCCTCCCACAGCCCTCTCATCTCCCACTCCCTCTTCTATCCTGCTCTTCATCAAGTTTCATTTTCAATTATCTTCATATACAGAAGATCAACTTAGTATATACTAAGCAAAGGTTTCAACAGACTGCACCCACACAACTGCACAAGATATAGAATGCTGTTCAACTAGTAGTGTTATCGTTAACTCTCATAGCAAAACACATTTAGGACAGAGATCCTATGTGGGGAGCATGTGCCCAGTGACTCTCGTTGTTGATTTAACAATTGACACTTATTTATGATGTCAGTAATCACCCAAGGCTCTTGCCATGAGCTGTCGAGGCTATGGAGGCTCCTTGAGTTTCCCAACCCTGAACTTGTTTAGTCAAGGCCATATCACCATGGAGGTTCCTTCCTCCCTTCAGAGAAAGGTGCCTCCTTCTTTGATGGCCTGTTCTTTCTGCTGGGGTTTTGGTCACTGAGACCTTTCATTCAGGTTGTTTTTGCCACAGTGTCTTGGCTTTCCATGCCTGTGAGACTCTCTTGGGCCTTTTAGCCAGATCTGAATGCCCCAAGGGTTGATTCTGAGGCTGGAGTGCTGTTTAGGGCATTTGCCATTCTATGAGTCTGTTGTGTGTCCCGCTTCCCCTGCAGGATCATTCTCTCCCTTTTAGTTCTATCCTTCATTATTTGCAGACACTGGTCTTATTTGTGAAATCTCTTTTGTGCTTACTCTATCTTTTTGATCAATTATGTACTTAAACTTATCACTTTAACAAGTGAGATGGCTTTACCTTTGGAGGTAAGTCCGAGTGAGCATGTGCCGACCTGTATATCTCCTCTCTCTCTGATTCCCACTCTTATATTTAACAGAGATCACTTTTCTGTTGATTTTAAATACCTAAGAATAATTGTGTATTAATTATTCAACCAGTGGTATTAAGTAGAACAAACAGAACAACAACAACAAAAAATACTAAAGGGAATAAAATAGTAAGTTGTTCCTCAACAGTCAAGACAAGGGCTAATCATGTCATTGTTTCTCATGGTGTCCATTTCACTTCAACGGGTTTCCTTTTAGGTGCTCAGTTAGTTGTCATCGATCAGGGAGAACATATGATATTTGTCCCTTTTGGACTGGCTTACTTCACTCAGCATGATATTTTCCAGATTCCTCCATTTTGTTGCAAATGACCAGATTTCTTTACTGCTGTGTATTATTCCATAGAGTGCATATCCCATAATTTTTTATCCAGTCATCCATTGATGATGGGCATTTAGGTTGATTCCATGTCTTAGCTAATGTGAATTGAGCTGCAACAAACATTGAGGTGTAAACAGCTCTTTTTTTCCCATTTAATTCTATTTGGGCAAATTCCAAGGAGTGGGATCGCTGGGTCATGTGGTAGGGCTGTATTCAGGTTTATGAGGACACTCCAAACCGTCTTCCATAGCGGCGTTACCAGTTTGCATTCCCACCAACAGTGGATTAGTGTTCCTTTTTCCCCACATCCTCACCAGCATCTATTGTTAGTTGATTTCTGTATTTAAGCCAATCTAACTGGAGTGAGGTGAAACCTCATTGTGGTTTTGATTTGCATTTCCCTGATTGATAATGATCCTGAGCATTTTTTTCATGTGCCTGTTGGCCATTTGGATTTCCTCTTTTGAAAAATGTCTGTTAAGGTCTTTGGCCCATCTTTTTATTGGATTGTTTGTTTTGTTGCTGTGGAGTTTCTTGATTATTTTATAGATTCTAGTTGTTAATCCTTTATCAGTTGTGTAGTTTGTGAATAACGTCTCCCATTCTGTTGGTTGCCTCTTCACTTTCCTGACTGTTTCTTTTGCTGTAAAGAAACTTTTCAATTTGAGGTAATCCCATTTGTTTATCTTATTTTTGATCACCTGTGCCTCTGGGGTCTTCTCCAGGAATTCTTCGCCTGTTCCAATATCTTGAAGGGTTTCCCCTATGCTCTCAATTAGTTTCATTGTGTTGTGGCATATCTCTAGTTCTTTGATCCATGCTGAGTGGATTTTTGCATAAGGTGTAAGGTTGGGGTCTTGCTTCATACTTCAACATGTGGACATCCAGTTTTCCCAGCACCATTTGTTGAAGAGGGGTTGGTTTTAGGTCCTTTGTCGAATATGAGTTGGTTATAGATACTTGGATTGATCTCCGGTGTTTCTAGTCTGTTCCATTGGTCTGCCTATCTGTTTTCGTACCAGTACCAGGCTGTTTTGATTATAACTGCCCAGTAGTATATCTTGAAGCCTGGAATTGTGATGCCTCTGGCTTCATTTTTATTTTAAAGGATTGTTTTAGCTATCCATGGTCTCCTGTTTCTCCATATGAATTTCAGCATCATTTTTTTCTAGGTCTTTGAAGAATGACTTTGGTATTTTGATGGTATTGCATTGAACTTATAAATTGCTTTTGGGAGAATAGACATTTTGATGATATTGATTCTTTCAATCCATGAGCATGTAAAATTTTTCCATTTTTTTGTGTCTTCTTCTATTTCATTCTTTAATGTTTTGTAATTTTCATCATAGAGGTCTTTGACATCCTTGGTTAAATTTATTCCAAGATACTTGTTTTTGTCGCTATTGTGAATGGGATTGATCTTAGAAGTTCTTCATTGGCCACGGCATTGTCTGTGTAAACAAAGGCTGTTGATTTCTGAGCATTGACTTTTTATCCTGCTACTTTACCAAACTCTTTTATGAGTTCCAATAGTCTCTTATAGGAATTCATTGGATCCCCTATATACAGGATCATGTCATCTGCAAATAGGGATAGTTTAACTTCCTCCTTTCCCATTTGTATCCCTTTAATTTCTTTTTCTTGCCTAATGGCTCTGGCTAACTCTTCTAGGACTATATTGAAAAGCAATGGTGAGAGTGGGCATCCCTGTTTGGTGCCAGTTTTCAATGGAAATGCCTCCAACTTTTCCCCATTCAATAGGATGCTGGCCATTGGTTTATCATAGATTGCCTTAATTGTGTTGAGGAATGTTCCTTCTAACCCCAATTTGCTGAGAGTTTTCAGCATGAAAAGGTATTGTATTTTGTCAAATGCTTTCTCCGCACCTATTGAGATAATCATATGATTTTTATTTCTCAATTTGTTAATGTGATGTATCACATTGATTGACTTTTGAATATTGAACCATCTCAGCATACCAGGAATAAATTCCACTTAGTCTGGGAGAATGATCTTTCTAATATGCAGTTGGATTCAGTTTGCCAGAATTTTGTTGAATATTTTTGCATCTATGTTCATCAGGGAGATAGGTATGTAGTTTTCTTTCTCTATTGTGTCTTTTCCGGGCTTAGGAATTGAGGTGATATTGGCTTCATAGAAATAATTTGGGAGGATTCCCTCCCTTTCAATTGTTTTGAATAATTTGAGAAGGACTGGAGTTAGTTGTTCTTTAAATGTCTGGTAGAATTCAGTGGTGAAGCCATCCAGTCCTGGGCTCTTCTTTTTTGGTAGTGCATTTATTACCAATTCAATTTCTTTCATGGTTATGGGTCTGTTTAGGTCTTCTATATCTTCACGGCTCAGTTTAGGAAGGTTGTATGTGCCCAGGAATCTATCCATTTCTTCCAGATTCCCCAATTTGTTAGCATAAAAAAATCTCTTTGTAGTGGTTTCTGATGATTCTTCTTTATTTCTGTTGTGTGTTGTTACATTTCCATTACTATCTTTGATTTTATGGATTTGGGTCTTCTCTCTCCTTTTTTTGGTTAGTTGGGCCAATGGTGTGTCTATTTTGTATATTTCTTCAAAGAACCAGCTCTTGGTTTTGTTGATCTTTTGTATTTTTTTGTTTCAATTCTGTTTATTTCTTCTCTAATCTTGGTATTTCTTTCCTTCTGCTGGGTTTGGGCTTCATTTGCTGCTGTTTTTCTAAATCCTTGAGGGGCATGGAGAGTTCATTTGTTTGGTTCTTTTCCCGTTTCTTGATATAGGCACCAATTGCTATAACTTTCCTCTTAGCACTGCTTTTGCTGTATCCCACAGGTTTTGATAGGTTGTGTTATCATTTTCATTTGTTTCTAGAAATCTTTTGATTTCTTTGATGATCCACTGTTCATTCAGAATCATGTCCATTCTCCATGTGTTTGCATATGGTGTAGAGATTCTTCAGTTGTTGATTTCGAGTTTCACTGTGCTATGGTCTGAGAAGCTGCATGGTATAGTTTCAATTTTTTTGAATTTTTGAGGCTCCCTTTATGGCCTAGCATATGGTCAATCCTAGGTTATGTTCCATGTACTGGGGAGAAATATGTGAACTCTGTGGCTGTGGGGTGGAAGGTTCTGAAGATATCTACTATGTCTATTTGGTCTATAGTCAATTAACTCTGTTGTTTCCTTGTTGATTTTCTGTCTGGTTGATCTGTCCATTGGTGAGAGTGGGGTGTCAAAGTCCCCTGTTACTATTATATTTGAATCTATATCTCCCTTTAAGTCCTTTAGTAATTCTTTCAAGTAGCCAGGTGCCCTGTAATTAGGTGCATATACATTTATAATAGTAATGTCTTCATGTTCGATAGATCCTTTAATCATTTTATAATGCCTTATTTGTCTCTTTTTAAAGTTTTTATGTTAAAGTCTATTTTGTCTGATATTAGAATGGCCACACCAGCTCTTTTTTGATTTCTGTTAGCTTGGAGTATCTTTTTCCATCCTTTTATTTTCAGTCTGTGTGCATCTTTGCTGATAAGGTGTGTTTCCTGAAGGCAGCATATAGATGTATTCTCTTTTTTGATCCAATCGGCTAGTCTGCATCTTGGTAGTAGAGTTAAGGCCATTCACATTCAATGTGACTACTGTTAGGTACTGTCTTTTCCAAGTCATGTTTCCTGAAATGAGCTGTTGATGTATTTTGAAATTCATTTGTAGCTTATTCTACTTTTGCTTTTTTTTTTTGTAGTGAAGTTCTTGTTTTTGTATTTCTGTGTGCAGCACATCTTTGAGCCAGTGTTGCAGGGTTGGACACGAAGATACAAATTCTTTCAGTTTCTATTTGTCATGGAAGGTCTTTATTTCCCCTTCATTCATACATGATAGCTTTGCAGGATATAGTATTCTAGGTTGGCATTGTTTGTCTTTTAAAACTTGGAATATATCATGCCATTGTCTCCTGCCTGTAGTGTTTGCACTGAGAAGTCTTGGGTGAGTCTGATTAACTTACCCCTGAATGTGATTTGTCATTTCTCTCTGGCACATTTTAGGATTTGTTCTTTGTGTGTCACTGAGCTGAGTGTTGCCACAATGTGTCACAGTGAATTTCTCTTCTGGTCTAACCTGTTGGGGCTCCTGGCTATTAGTTGAATTTGTCTGTTATTATCCATTTGCCTCTGTTGGAAATTTTCTGATATTATTTCATTGAAAATGCCTTCCAATCCATTCTCTCTTTCCACATCATCCGGGACTCCTATTATCTGAATATTATAATGCTTGATTGAATCTTATAGGTCTCCAACCATATATTTTAATTTTCTAATTTCTTCTTCCTGTGTTTGAACTGATTGTATTATTTCTGGAAGTTTGTCTTTGAATTCTGACATTCGCTCTTCTATTTCATCTGTTCGATTTCTGAGGGATTCCATGGTGTTTTTTATATGGTCAATTGAGTTTTTCATTTCCAGTATTTCATTCTGGCTTCTCTTTAGGATCTCTAATCCTTGGACTTGCTTTTCATTCAGAGCTTGAAACTGTTTCTCATTATTTCTAAGTAATCTGATTATTAATTTTCTGAATTATTTTTCTGGCATGGTTTCAAATTCTTCTTCTTCAGCCTCTATTATGGATGGTTTAACCTGCTCCATTGGCATGTTTATAGGTTCTTTTATATTCTTATTCTGTTTTTTTCTTTGTTCTTTGATATTTTCGTTTGTCTTGATTTTCAGGTTAATTTCCCTCTGCTATGTGCTGCTGTGGGTCTGTACCAAAATCCAGTGTAAGCAGGCTGCTCTACCTTCTAGTGTTTGTTTATTAATTAATTTATTTTTATTTATTTAGTTATTTTCTTTTTGGTAACTTGAGTGGGCTGGTGTCAGGGCTTTGAGGTGCCAAGCTCTGCCCCTTGTGGCCGATTTCCCTGTTCCTTTGTTCACCCTGATATGCCTGTCTGTGCCTGGGTCTCGTTGGTCAGCCGTTCTCCCTCACTGTGTCCCCCGCACAAGGAGTGAGGAGTAGCTCCCAACCACCTTTGGACTCCACCCCTGAAGTTTCCTCCTTCAAAGTTCTCCTTTATGCCCAAATGTAAACAAACAAGATGGCTGCTTTCCACATGCTGCAGCTCTGATTGGGGGGAGGGCGGTGACTCCAAAGGATCCTGGTGTGTTCAATTCCTCAGTTCATCCCCCTAGATTGTGCCTTCTTCCCGTGGGCACTGTTCACTTTGTTTTGATTTCAATTTCCTCCCCTGCTCATTTGTGCATGTCTCACCTGTCCAACCCAGGGTGGGTTGGGGGGGGCGGCAGTGAGTGCAGTGGTGGCTGCGGGCGGCTGCTGCAGCTGTGGGGGCTGGCTTGTCTCACCTCCCTCTCCAGCGCTGGTGCATAGACTCATCAGCTGGGTTCCTGCACCATGGATGCCTGTGTCCTTGCATGTCCACCATGTCCTCCTAGCTCCAGAAAAGTTTCCTCTGCAGTTTTTTCTCTAACTTTTCCCCAAAACTACATCATCTCCACCTTTATTGAACTTTCTTTTCCCGGACTATCGGTGTGCTCCCTCCCTATTCTGCCATCTTGCTGTCCCCCTTGATTTTTCAAACACTGATTCAACTTATTTTGTTTTTGTAGCAGATTCCTATGTTATGTGAGATTTTTGATAAATTTATTTAATAATGTGGTGGCTCTGGGTTTAAGTTTAAAAAAAAAACATTTATATGCATTTCAGAATATCCTTTAACTGTCTTGCTAAATTTTATCAAGAACAATGCTGTTTGAATTACTGTCATTGGTTATCTGTGATGCATATTTTTACTTTTTCTTAAGATTTTACTAGTCTTTATTAATTCTACTCAATTCATTAAAAATATTTATTTGAAAGGAAGAGTTACAAAGAAGCAGAGGCAGAGAGAGAGAGAGATGTATTCCATCCTCTGGTTTATTCCCCAAATGGCTGTAATGGCCAGAGCTGTGCAAGCCTGAAACAAGGAGTCAGGAGCTTCTTCTGGCACTCACATGTGGGTGCAGGGCCCAAGGACATGAGCCATCTTCTACTGCTTTTCCAGGCCATAGAAGAGAGCTGTATTGGAAGTGGTGCAGTTGGGACTTGAAGTGGCACCTGTATTGGATGCCAGCACTGCAGGCAGCAGCTTTACCTGATATGCCACAGTGCCAACCCCTCTGCTCATATGTTTTAGAAACACTTTTCCTTTTTTATTTGTTTCTGTCATACAGTCTTACTAAAGGTATTATATTGATGATATTCTCCATTTTCACTACCATATATTACTGTATAGTTCATCTTAGTTCTTAAGAAAGGTGTCACAATGATTAGGTCTCTGTCTTCCCACATAGTCTCTTGAGCCTATAAATTTATCTGTGCACTGATTTATATTACATCTCCCCTATTCCTTTCTGTGTTTGCCAGTCCTGTACCAACACCCTGCCAACCACCTGCCTCGTGATGTCTCAAGTTCCATGTGCCTTCTAGCTATGCCAGATTTTATGTATCTCTGATCTTGCTCCTAAAACCCATATATTATCAGCAATTTTACCATCCTATGTGGCTGGGACTGATGTTCATCCTTGTAATTTTGTCATTTAAAAATCTGACATCCAAGCCTTCTCTTAGAAGCCTATCCTTGTGCCTGCAGCAAGGGCTGGCTGCAGGGTCTCCATCTCTTTTGTTTACACCCATCTTTCCTCAAGTGGCTCCTACTGTGCTTGCATCCTATGCCAATCCTCATGAGTCTCCAGCCCCTCTGCATGAAGCCATTATCTTCCCTTTACATGCTGATCTCCCTGATCCATATAGTCATGCCAGGACACCTGTGTCTCTATTCCTTTATACAGATTGACTTCAACCCTAATTCCTGGAGGCTAAAATTCCCAATTGGTTTGCAATATTTGTCTCACTGTTGCAAATATATTGAGAATTACTGCCTGGCTTGGAAGTCAGTTGGTGGACAATGAGCTGAGAAATCACACAGATATTCACGATCAGTACTGCTGCAGTGTCCTTTCAGATTTTTCAAAACAAAATGCTAATGTTACATACAAATGGCATAACCATGAACAATGCCTTCCCTGCAACAAGGAAACAGAAACCACTTATTGAATGGACAGCTGTGCAAAATAGATATTCAAAATATAACCAATTTAAACATTGGATTTTGGGGCTGGCACCATGGCTCACTTGGTTAATCCTCTGCCTGTGACGCTGGCATCACATTTGGGCCCCATGTTCTAGTCCCAGTTGCTCCTCTTCCAGTCCAGTTCTCTGCTGTGGCCCAGGAGGGCAGTGGAGGATGGCCCAAGTGCTTGTGCCCCTGCACCCACATGGGAGACCAGGAAGAAGCACCTGGCTCCTGGCTTTGGATCTGCCCAGTACCAGCCATAGCAGCCATTTGTGGAGTGAACCAATGGAAGAAAGACCTTTCTCTCTGTCTCTCTCTCTCTCACTGTGTATAACTCTACCTGTCAAATAAAAAATAAATAAATAAATACTGGATTTTGAATATAAGTATATATTTGACAGTTTATTGAAAGACATGAGATTTGCATAGTTCAGTTTTGCATATACACTTATGCATGAAAATGAAGTTCTCATATTATTATTATCTCTGCCAAGCATGGGGGCATGCACAGAGACACACACAGCTGTGTACACATACACACTAGAATGAATTTGTTTGATGCTTGTGTGCATCTTTAATATAGTCTACATAAGATGGGATATTAGAAAACATTAAAAATGATGAGCAATGGAAAAACTGACAACAGCCAGCGCCGTGGTTCAACAGGCTAATCCTCCACCTAGCGGCACCGGCACACCAGGTTCTAGTCCCAGTCGGGGCACCGGATTCTGTCCCAGTTGCCTCTCTTCCAGGCCAGCTCTCTGCTGTGGCCTGGGAGTGCAGTGGAGGATGGCCCAAGTGCTTGGGTCCTGCACCCCATGGGAGACCAGGAGAAACACCTGGCTCCTGCCTTCGGAACAGCGTGGTGCGCCGGCCGCGGCGGCCATTGGAGGGTGAACCAATGGCAAAAGAAAGACCTTTCTCTCTGTCTCTCTCTCTCACTGTCCACTCTGCCTGTCAAAAGGTAAAAAAAAAAGAAAAAGAAAAACTGACAACAAATTCTGTAGTAGCATAAGAGCTGTATGGTATGTGGCCCTCTGGAGAGTGAACCAGCAGATGGAAAACCTCTCTCTCTCTCTCTCTCTCTCTCTCTCTCTGCCTCTGCTTATCTGTTCCTCTGCCTTTCAAATAAATAAATAAATCTCTAAAAATGAATTAAAACAATGAAATAATATTTAACAGAGGCAAGAAAAATAAAACAAACATCTATGAAATGGCATCAAAAAGTATCACACATAAATAGGATCCAATGATTTTTTTAACAAAAATGTTAACAAAGTTAATAAATCATTAGTAATAAAATTGAGGAAAGAAAAACAAAAGTAATACCAATAACTAGTTTGAGTAATTGAAACAGAATCACTGTTTTATAGAGATACTAGGAGAAATGTGTGAAATTCTTGAAAATAAATTTTGACTGAAAAGATGAAAATCCACCATATTTTGAAAATCAAATTTACAAAACACAAGCACAACATAAAACAGGAAAACCCCTTTTTAAACCCAGAAACTTGAGTCACATTTTGAAGATTCCAAACAACCAACCAAGAAAAACACACAATCAAGTTTTCAGGCCCAGCCTTACAGAATGATCCAAACTTTTCAGGAAAAAAATCTACATTTCCCAGACCTACACAAAGTAGAAAATCAGAGAACATTTTAAAATTTCTATTGGAAAATCAGCATAATATTGATGCTGACCAGGACATGAAATAAAAATCAAGTTTTTTAAAAGCATCCATTTCATAAGCCAAGCTATAGGTATCCTAAGCAACATATTAATGTAATAAATTAAATTACATAAGAAAATATGTCAATAGCAAGAGAAATGTAATAAAAATGCAACAATAGTAAAGGTTCTTGGGCAAGTCATCCAAATAGGTAAAAATTACAAGAGGAAAATCGTAAGATCATATAAACCATTAATAACGTTCAGATTCTAGGAAAAAATAAACTGCTAGCAGAACATTAAGAAAATAAAAGCCAGTGACTTCCTTACTCTGATCAAGACTGAAAGGAACCTACAATGGACAATGTAACTAATACAGGATCATTGGATGCCCCCTCCCCCATCCTGGGAATAAGCCTAGAACACAATACCAGCACTATCATTCTTCAACTTTCTAGTGCAGGAGTAAGAGAGCTATAACATTAAGAAGAAATTCTATGGCTCAAAGATCAATTTCTTTGCAACAAAATAAGAATATATTGGATTATGTTTATATGCAGAGATGATCCATGAAATCTAAAAACAAACTGATGATGAAAAAAAGATCAACATATTCATAATACACAAAATATATAAAATCCATTGGATTACTAAGTGCAGCAGGGAACTAATAGAAAACAATATTAAAGGGCAATAGGCAGACTAGAAGGAAAATCTGCAAGAGAAATGGAAAAAAGGACTAAAATATGTGACATCCTTAAATATTCTTCAAATCAAAATGAAAACACATGACTGAAAAGAAAAACGTGTCAATATATCATAAGAAAAAGACTCAGAAGTCGAGAAACAGCCACCAAATTGTAACTGACCTGAAGTAGGCTGCTGCAACCTTCAGGAAGGATCCTCTCAGGAGCACAGACCCAGGAGGAAGAAGGGAGCCCAGCAGGTGGCAGGACCAGCAGGTGAAAATCCCTCCCTCAGCTGGGAGGGTGGTATCCTGGAGGACACAGCTTTGAAACTGAACCCAGGACTCAACCCTGCTTTTCCCACCTATTCTGCCCTAAAGGTACATGTCTGCCCTACAGAGGATGCTGATTGGCTGTGCTCTTTATGACATTGTGCTTGCCCACAGCTATCCAAACTGTCCACTCAGGAGCAATTGGGAGAACAATACACAATCAGGCAGGATGTTGGCGCCAGAGTAGTCTTCCAGTTTCAGCTGAAAAGAGAGGTCCAGGGAGAAGGTTCCATGGCTGGGAAACTCCCAAGGTAACCAAAGTCTGCCGTTTCCTGATCTCCCTTCACCTTAGGACATGTGGCAATGGTGAGTCTGGGGGACAGGGAGTGCGGGGTGGGGGAAGGCAAAGTCGGCAGAATTTGATGGAAAAGCCTCATAAGACTAACAGAGCTCACAGAGGTCCTCTCTGGGCCCCCTCTCACTACTAGCTCCTCACTTCCTTCACCCTGCTCTGGTCTGCAGTGTGGGGCCTGGACTGGCACCTGGGACTCCAGGCTCCCTGCGCTTTCTTGCAGGGACTTGTCAGCCCAGGAGCTGTCTTTAGGCAGCTGTGTGGCTATTGTCACTTGGCTTTTCAAATTGTGCAATGGGGAGGATCCGGACTGGTGGCCAGATGGTTCATGCAGGCAGGGAGCTGTTGCTTATGTGGTCCTTGGTTCCTCTTTTCTTCCAAGAGTTGACCTTATTCCTCTGAGTTTTCTGATTTTGTTGGAAGCAAGGTCTCAGTGCGTAGACCTTGACCTCTCAGCATACCTCTTTCTGGGGGTCTGACTCCATTTTCTGTTGCCAATAATAGTGTTAGAGACTAGGCAAGCAAACAACAAAGCATTTTATTAGGATCAAAGTTTTTGGTGCAAGTCTTAGGGGGACAGGAGGACTCTGTAATTTGGTACTGGGATGTCATCATGGTCCTTACACATTACTTTGACAGGGTGTCATCTGTATTGGAACTTTCAAAATAAAAAGTTTAGCTAGTCAAATTTATAAGTGTTTCAAAATTATTTTCTGTTCTGTGATAACCTTCACAATCACAAATATATAAGGCATAACTTAGATTACAAAGTGATTTTTAATTTATATTTTATGTTAAGTAAAGATTTCAAAAAATAGTATAAAAAGACCTTTCCCTTAACAGTCAAGACAAGGGCTTTTCAAAGTCATTGGTTCTCAAACTCATATTTCCCTTTGGTACATTGCCTTTTAGGTAATCTATTAGTTATCACAAGAAAGGGCCCAGGGGGTTTATTAAAACTTTAAAAAGCTCATTTTATTCATTCCCTCACCTTTCATCCACTGTCTATCCTCAAATGCTGACAACAGCTGGGATTGAGCCATTCTGAAGTGAAGATCCCAGAACTCAGTCTGGGTAGCAGAGACCCAAGTTGTAGAGCTATCATCTGCTGCCTCCTAGGGTACATTTTAGCAAGAAGCTGTATTGGCAGTAGAGTGGGGTCTCAAACCTGTGCACTCAGACTTAGGATGTTGGCCTCCAAGGAGCTATATTAAGTGCTATGCCAAAATGCTGACTTAGCTATTATTTTTAAAAGAACCCTCGTTGCAGGTCAAACCAAATCTCCTGGCTCTGATGTCTAATAGCCCCTGAAATTAAGCTCTCACTATCTCACTGCCCTGGAAAATTCCCAAGCACAAGCATTCAAGGAGTGTTCACAGCAGCAGCTTTCTGCCACATTACTAAGTGTACCACGTGATGTTCTCCCTGACTTCCCTTTATCCATTATCCGCCAGCTGGTACCCAATCTGTCCATGCACAACAAAAGCAGAAAACTCTACTTGATGCTGTCCTGAAGGAGGCTCCTAAGTTGATGCATTTCAGGGAAATCTCATGGGTTCCTCTGGATCTTCCTTAACACTGATTAGGCTCATCCAACCATATAATCACCAGATAGTCACCAGTGGTAGTCCCACTGGCATACTAGGTCTGAAACCCCACAGGCACTCCTCTGGATGACAGTTACCTTTTACTGACTCATGACATAGATAATTGTGGCCTGATTGGGCACTGAATTATAGAGCATGCTCTCTTCAATTCATTATTGCAGTACATAAGCCCTGCTGGGTCACTGACAGACTTAGGATAATTTCATGGTCAACATTATTAATGCAGGACCCATGTTTTCCCATGAAATCTGGCATTGTTCCTCCTCACTTCTCATTTACCATTTCTGATCCTTGGCATGCATTGAATTTGTGATAGTCCAACATCTTTCTCCAGTATTTGTCTGATTTTACCTATCTAAACTGTTGAATTAAATCTAGATATGATGGAGTTCACAATCTCTGATTCCTGCTTCATTTATTTTTAAGAGAAGACCTCAAACAGATAATACTATTTAAAATATAAACCCAGTATCATTTACCAACTTTCAAAATTGATAATATTATCTAATATCCATTGCTTCTGACATGTAACATAGATTCTGACTTAGGTATAGTTGGAAGGATGGTTAGAGGGTTTCATTTGTAGCTACTCTTAACACTGGAGGCCACGGAACCAATGTTGTGGTCCTTCCCATTACCAAGTATTTTGCCTCCATTTTACAATTTGAGAGCAAAGAGGTTAACCATGTTGGGTTAGGGGAACCAGTAGACTCTTTAAAAACTTACCTTGGACTAGAGCACTGTTTTCTACCATAGTCACTATTATTTTGGAATCTTAACATTCAAATTGCTGTTTGAGTTCCCAGTGTTTATGATGTTCCCTACCATGAGGAATGACCCACAGAAAAGATCCACCTCTGTGATTCTCAGCAGTAACAGTGCCATTCTCACCAACACCAATTTTATTGCCTTTTTTTGACAGGCAGAGTGGACAGTGAGAGAGACAGAGAGAAAGGTCTTCCTTTACTGTTGGTTCACCCTCCAATGGCCACTGTGGCTGGCATGCTGCGGCCAGCGCACCATGCTGATCTGAAGCCAGGAGCCAGGTGCTTCTCATGGTCTTCCATGCAGGTGCAGGGCCCAAGCACTTGGGCCATCCTCCACTGCACTCCCAGGCCACAGCAGAGAGCTGGCCTGGAAGAGGGGCAACCGGGACAGAATCCGGTGCCCCGACCGGAACTAGAACCCAGTGTGCTGGTGCCACAGGTGGAGAATTAGCCTATTGAGCAACAGCACTGGCCAATTTTATTGCTTTTGTAAATGGAATGTCTTTGGGCCTCTTGTAGAACATAGTCATTTTATGACATTTTCAGCTGTCTCAATTTAGGAACTGTACCATAATTCCTGTGAGATTTTGATTGTTTCTTTCTCTATCACAGAAATTCAGGTATTTCCACCTCCCTTAACATGGAGTGTTTTTGGTTCAAGTTTTCAAATGTCATCCTAGTATTACCATCATCTTTTGGGACCTTTGATAATGGGTTAAAACCTTTGTTGTGGATGCGTGTTCTCACATTGAGAAATCCTCCCTTTTCTAACTTTTTTCCTCTACCCTCCAGAGTCAGTCTCATGCACACTCTGCCACTCCTGATAATACATATTGGCTAGGCCTTGCAACTATTTCTTTTGAGACAGAGCACTTTTTCTCATAGCTGGGCCCATTAGCATGAAAAGATTATTTGGTCTTGAAAGCTACTGTTAGGAAGAGTAGATGCAGTGAAATCCCAAAATGAAATCTATTTCTGGGTAGCAAACTCCTTTCTATCCCTAAGACATATGTGATATTATAATACTATATTGACATAAGTTCATGAATTAAGAATGGCCACAATTTGAGCAATTTTAGAAAGTCCATTGTCTGGGGACTAGTTAGGCAAGAGAGTATAGTTAATTCTACCAGCCAAAGACCATTTCCCTCAAGAGAAAGGAGCATAGCAGGTTATACTATCATCAGGATTATGTGAGTATATTATAAGGCTTCATTGGAGTACTATCATAATTTAGTCTTTTTTTAATAGCCTTTCTTGCTTTACCCCCATAACCACCTGTTCAGTTAATATTATCAACATTAAAATCATAGTTATGTTAAAATGCTTTATAGTCAGTTATTAATTTTAGATTAATCCGAGATGTAAACTAACTTTTATGGGTGTGCATTATCATAATTGTAGCTAGCTGAATCATTTCGAAGCTTTCTGCTCTTCTAGGACAAATTTATAAAACCAAAAATTAAAGTTTAATATACAGTTTTGTCCTTATTGCATATAACAATGTGCATAAAGTGTGTTATGTCCTAGAAACAGGATGATCATAAAAATGTGCAATATAAATATTACAGCTAAAAGTGCTTAACATATACATTAAACTATAAGTCAGTATTCATTAGTGCAGTTGTCTATCTGAATTTCAAGGATCTGAGTTATGCTATATAATTCTAGCAAGTCATCTGATTCAGAAGAGAACAAGTCCTATACATGATGTCCTAGACTGTTTATATACTCCACTGGAATTGTGCTAACAGTGTCAAACTTCCTAAGAAACCTACACTCTAAACTTACTACTTATTCCCCTTTCAAATACTCTATTTTTAATTGATTGCTCGTAGCAAAATGTTTCTGCATAGAGCATAAATGATCTTAATATGATAAAACATGCTGTAATTAACATATTCCAATCATAAACATCACTAAAAAGGAGAACTCAATGCTCTGTTGAGGAGTAATGATTCATGGATGTATCTCAGTGAACCCCTGGTGGTGGAACATGTTGTGGACCATATGAGCATCAACATATTTGCAAGTTTTCAATTAATCACATAAAGTGTATAATAATTAGGGTGAAGGCAAGATGGCGGAATAGGAAGGGAGCACATTGATAGTTCGGCAAGACACAGGTTAATAATAGTGGAGATACTGCAGGGTCAAGGAAGAGTAGGGGAAGAAACAGCAGAGGAAACTCTTCCGGAACTAGTGATTCACAGTGGACCTGCGTGGAGAGCGTGGGAGCCCAAGTTCGGGACACCAGCGGCAGACTCAACACACCAGCGCTGGAACGCGAGGTGAGCCGAACCTCAATAGCCCGAGACACCAGCGGGCAAGCAGAAAGAGGAGGCTAGAGGGAACGAGGCTTGAAATTCCGTGGGGAAAAATTCACCAGGCTAACTAGAAGAGAGAGAGGAAAAAAAAAGTGACCGATACGGACACAATTTCTCTCTCTCCGCTCACCCCTCAAAGGCGAGCAAGACAA
Source organism: Lepus europaeus (assembly GCF_033115175.1). Classification (NCBI taxonomy): domain Eukaryota; kingdom Metazoa; phylum Chordata; class Mammalia; order Lagomorpha; family Leporidae; genus Lepus; species Lepus europaeus. The sequence goes on along the minus strand of NW_026909053.1, from coordinate 276,661 downwards.
AGAGCAGGTGCCATTTTGGACATACTTCATAAGCAGGGCGACCTCAGGTCTGCACCGGCCCTGAGCCTAGCAGAAAAATTTTACTCTGGGGGGAGGGGTGAAATAACGGGAGATTAGCATCTAACTTGGCAACCCAGTGGGAGACTGCAGGAGAATTGGAGCCCACACTGAGGGCAACAGAGATTCCATGTGTGGTCCTTGGGAAAGAGCTTCCAATCTCTGGCTCCTGTGGGTATATCATTTGCCTGCTAACTACCTCCAATTACGTTCAGCTGTGTTGAATTACTTCCCTTTTGAATCAAAAAAAAAAGAAAGAAAGAAAGAAAGAGAGATTTACCAAGCCTAACCTGGGAGTGTCATCTTTGACACACCCTCAACCCTGAGGAACCAAACACAGCTCTCAGTCCACACTCATCTCAAGCCTCTAAGGCTCACCGAAAGCAGCCAGTCCACTTAATATAGAGCCATAGTGTAACAAGAAAAAACACCACAGCGAAGAAACCAAATATCTCCAACATGCCATACAACAAACGCAAAAACCGAGGTAACAAGAACAAGGAAGACACTATGATGCCCCCAAATGAAAAAGACACCCCAATTCAAGATTATGAAGATGATGAGATCGAAGAAATGCAAGAAGCGGATCTCAAAAAATTGATAAGAACATTAAGAAGTTCTCAAAAACAAATTCTTGAACTACAGAAATCCTTAATGGACAAGATAGAAAATCTCTCTCGTGAAAATGAAATATTAAGGAGGAATCAAAATGAAATGAAACAACTAGTAGAACAAGAAACTGTGATAGTGATGAGAAATCATAATGAAATGAAGAATTCAATAGATCAAATGACAAACACATTAGAGAGCCTTAAAAACAGAATGGACGAAGCAGAAGGGAGAATATCAGACTTAGAAGACAGAACAGGAAACAGGCAAACCAAAGAAAAGAAGAAGAAATTAGAAATCTAAAAAATATTGTCGGGAATCTACAGGATACTATTAAAAAACCCAACATTCGGGTTCTATGAGTTCCTGAAGGCATGGAGAGGGAGAAAGGATAGAAGGCATTTTCAATGACATACTAGCAGAAAATTTCCCAGGTTTGGAGAAGGACAGAGACATCTTAGTACAGGAAGCTTATAGAACCCCTAATAAACATGACCAAAAGAGATCCTCACCATGACACATTGTAATCAAACTCACCACAGTGCAACATAAAGAAAAGATTCTAAAAGGTACAAGAGAGAAACATCAGATTAATCTCAGAGGATCTCCAATTAACTCACAGCAGACTTCTCATCAGAAACCCTACAAGCTAGAAGGGAATGGCGAGACATAGCCCAGGTACTAAGAAGAAAAACTGCCAGCCCAGAATATTATATCCTGCAAAGCTCTCATTTGTGAATGAAGGGGAAATTAAGACTTTTCATAGCAAACAGAAACTGAAAGAATTTGTTGCCACTCGTCCTGCCCTGCAAAAGATGCTTAAAGATGTGTTACACACAGAAACACAGAAACATGGTCACCAATATGAAAGAAGGTAAAGGAAGGAAACCTCACAGCAAAAGATCACAGGAAGCTCAATTTCTCTTTGACATAGAATTAAACTCTGATGCTCTGTTAAAGCAATGTGTTAAAGTAATCTATTATGTTCTCTTGATGTCTGTGAAATTCTAAGTGTTCAAAAACAGCTGAATTTTTATTAAGAGCTATGGGTTATTTAAATATGTGCTTATTTTCAAAGATTTGAATAATCACCTTGTAACAATGATCAAATTTGGTCTATGTTATGTCATGATTTTAAGGAATCTTATTTCAACCAGTTATTTTGGATTTTGAGCCTTCTTGGCATTCTTGACAGGCATTCAAAAAATCAAAGTTTCAAACAATCTGGACTCTAAAATTTCCAGTAAATCCTGGACTTTGGTTTTTCCAGTTTGGGCCCAACTGAAAAAATCAAAGGACCTATGTCTCTCATATTATAGAGACACCAACTAACCAGGCTATTTGGATTATATTAGAAGTACTGTGAAGCTGTGATGTGGTACCAAACTTTAAGTTTCTATAATGGAAAATGCTATTAATACAAATGTTTGAGAATTAAAAAGTCTAATGATCTTGTGTTACTAGACATGATAGTTATCTTAATGAGAAAGCCCCCGAGGCCAAAAGGGTTAAATACTTGTAAAATCCTACAGGTGCTTTCGAAAATACTGTGAAGTAAGCAAGTGCCTCTTGTTGGTTGATGAGTTTATAATTTTAAACGTGGCGACTTAAAGTCTTTTCTCATCCACAGTTATATATGATTTGCTGCTCATAAAAATAAAGTGTTGTTGGTTCTGTGTTTAGCTGTCCTCCTATAGGTTCCTATGGACTTTTTCCAGCCACTTTTATTGTATTCAGTACTTTGGGATGGCTCTGCAAAGAGATGAAGCCAATAATGTATTCACAGTACCAACTGAGAGAAAGTATGGTTAACTGAGGTTACTAAAAACAAAAAGCAATTCAAATCAATTGGCAATCTACAAAAAGAGTTAAAGATTTTAAAAGCTAGTATTAAAATTGCTATATTGGTCTATTATGCTATGTTATATGTGTGTACATATTGTATGTCCACATGGGGAAATTTTATTAAGAGTTTTATTTTAAATGGCTTCTAGATAAGATTGTCCATAAATTTAAGCTGCTAAAATCAATCAAAGATACATTTTAATTTGTGTGACCTGAATCTGTGTATCATATGTTTTAAACATGTTGGTAGAAAGAAACTAAAAACATTTTATATGGTTGTGCTTAAGTTTACTGGTTAAACAAACTACACCATGTTAGATATTTAAGAGGTGTTTTCAAATACATGATTCTTAAAATTTATAGAAGGCATTGGACCTTCTGGTAAATGTTTTATTAAGTTGTTATCTAATGGTTGAAATGGTTTGCTAAGTATTCATGTGATATTGCTATTGTCAGCAAGCGATCTAGGACTTGCTCCCTCATTTCTCTATTCTAAGCCCAACTTGTTCTTTCATTTCTCTATTCTCTTCAAGGTAGGAAACTAATTCTATTATGAAGGAATCTGTAGGATGCACAATTTAATCTTTAGACCTTATAAAAGAGATGGCTAACATTTTTCTGTAATAGAATAGCCAAAATAAGAACTTAAGTAATAATCTCATAGCTAGATTCATTTCGCCATCAGTGAAGTATACAGTAAGTAGAAAAAACCTCCCTTTCAGACCAAAGGGAAAGAAAGTTTTAAAGTGAGAATATAATTATCCTCATAGGCATTGTCTACCTTAGAAAAACTGCTACAGAACATGCCTGTGACTATAGACTTGTAGTTTAGGCCACCGAAGATTAGAGATGGGACTTGGGCACTCGCTTGACTTGCATCCTCTGGTCTGCTTTAACACAAACCGGGAGGAAAAGAAAACTAGGCATCAGAAGCAATGGGTGGCAGGCCTATGAATGGCTGATCTGTACAGTGATCTGCCCTCAAGGAGACCCAACAGGCCAGTCCACTGCAGTGGCTTTCAATGTGGTAAGCCTGGGCTTCAGCAGAAGTCAGCTTGTGAAGAGCCCTGGCAGCTCTGCAAGAGTTGGATCACTGGAGATGGACCTGCCCTGGAGTCGAAGGATGCCCAGGTCAGAGCCACAGATCTTATTGGCTCTAAGCTGAAAAGCCCTTCACTCGGCCCAACTTCCAAAGTGACCATTGCAGCTGAGGGGATGGTCAAGTAGGGTCAGCAACATTGCAGGCAGAACTGTAAATTTCTTGTTAGAGATGCCCCCTGCCTTGACCTGGCCAGCTCTCCTCCCAGGCCAGCCAAGTAATGAAAGTCAACAGAGTGCCTTCCCCTAGGAGGTTCACACCTCCCTTAGGATATACCCCTTGTGAAGAGATAGATAGGTCTGGGCCTCTCAATTTACAAGGCCTAAAGCCCACCAGATTATTATCAAGCCCCTTCTATCAGGTTCTATTTGCCTCTCAATCAGAAAACTTAATTGTAGCTTAGACAGTACCTTTCTTAGCTCCTCTAATAATGACTCTGTCCTTTGTTCTAGACCCTGTCTAGTGCACTCTGGCCTCATTCCTTTGTAATCATAACCTCTACTCTGCCTCCAATGGCTCTACTCCCAACCTGTGTGTACTGATGGTCCTCTTCCCCACTTAATGCTGTATAATTGTTCAAACCTGGTAAATGCCACTCTTAGGATCATTGGTTACTATCCTCACTCTGTCTTTTATGACCTTGTCTAAATATGAGCAGAGTCGGCCAACTTGGAAGGCTTCCATAGCCTTGGCAACTCATGACGACAGCCCAGGGTGGTTACTGGCGCCATAAACTAGAGTGTCAATTTGTTGGGTCAACAACAGGAGTCACTGTGCACTTGCTCCTCAAGTGGGATCTCTGTCCTTAATGTACTGTACATTTTGATTTAATGCTATAACTAGTACTCAAACAGTATGTTTCACTTTGTGTTTCTATGTGGGTGCAAACTGTTGAAATCTTTATACTAAATTGATCTTCTGTATATAAAGAGAATTGAAAATGAATCTTGATGTGAATGGAAGGGAATAGGGAGCGGGAGAGGGGAGGTTTGCGGGTGGGAGGGAAGTTATGGGAGGGGGAAGCCATTGTAATCCATAAGGTGTACACTGGAAATTTATATTCATTAAATAAAAGTTTAAAAAAGCACATAAAGTGTATAATAATTAAACTCAATAGACAATATAGCCAGTTCAAAAACTGCTAATCAAAGTGGAAAAAATTCCTCTTACATTAATAAGCACCAAATCACACGGGTTACACAGAGAGAGTTACACAGACAGAGAAGCAGAGGCAGAGAGAAAGGGGGTCTTCCATCTGCTGGTTCACTTCCCATTTGGCTACAACAGCTGGAACTGTGCTGATCCAAGGTCAGGAGCCAGGAGCTTCTTCCAGGTCTCTCACATGGATGCAGTGGCCCAAGTACTTGGGCTATATTCTACTGCTTTTCCCGGCTATTGCCGTGAGCTGGATTGTAAGTGGAGCAGCTGGGACTCGAACTGGTGCCCATATGGGATGCCATCACTGCATGTATCAGCTTTACCTGCTATGCCACAGTGCCACCCCATGATTAAACTTATAATGAACATTTTAGAGATGAAATATAAAATGTATAAAAAGTGGGGGCTGACACTGTGGTGCAGCATGTAAAGACATCTCCTGTATTGTTGACATTTCATATGGGTGCCCATTTGAGTCCCAGGTATTCCATTTCTGATCTGTCCCCCTGCTAATGTGCCTGGGAAAGTTGCAGAGCTTGGCTGAAGTGCTTGGGCCCCTACACCCACATGGGATACCTGGAAGATTCTCCTAGCTTTTGACCAGAAACAGCACCATTTTACCTAGCAGTAGTGCTCAAATAGAATGAAGTACAAGCTATGCATGGATTTCAAAAATTTTGCACCAAAATAAGTCCATTTTTTTATGAACTTCTTGAGGTCTCAGTGTATATAGGACCATATGGACCAAAAACAACTTTTCCTTTGCTTACATTTATTATTTTAAAGAAAGTTCTAGGGATGGTGCTATGGTATAGTGGCAATGCCTGAAGTGCAGGTATACATTATGAGTACCCATTTGAGACCCAGGTGCTCTACTTCTGATCCAGCTCTTTCTATGGCCTGGGAAAGTAGTAGAAGATGGCCCAAGTTCTTGGAACCCTGTACCCATGTGGGAGATCAGCCAAGTTTGAGCTATTGGCCATTTGGGGAGAGAACCAATGGATGAAAGTTCTCTTCCTCTGCCTCTGCCTCTCAGTAACTCTGCCTTTCAAATAAATAAATCTTTTTAAAGAAAGAAAGTTCTGTGGCTGAGTAGTGTAGAAAATTCTAGTGCCCCCTCTCTGTCACTCCAATTGGCTCAACAATGGAAATTCATTGCATGACACAAGGATCCTGGTGCAAGTTTTCTGAATGTGACATTTAGAGTTCTAATCATCTCTAGTGCTGGGTGGCAATTCTGTCCTTATTCCCTTAGTTGAACTTCAGGAGGGCCAATGTGTGCTGTGACTAATGTGGTTTTAAATTCTGTCTCTTGTCATAATGTCCCAGACTTCCAGCAGAATTTCTCCCTACACAGTAAAGATATTGTGGGCTATGTTCTTCCTGGTGCCAGCAGATAATATGTTTGGGAAGCAATAAAACAACGTGGGCTTATGTTTTATCAAAAAACGAAAAGAATTTCATTGCTTGAGTTCCTATTTGGAAGTGGGAATTATCCTAATTTAGTGTTGCTTTTCTCATATAGGATTCCTGGAACAAGAAAGAGAGACAGACTACCAAACAGTAGTGTATATGAGCTGAGAGAAACTATGGCAATTAATTAACCCCTTCATTTTTTACATGGAAACTTGGAATCATGGACTAGAAAATTATCTTACGTTCCTAAGTGTAGGACTCTACTTGAGGGTTTCTCACTCCCAGGGCATATTGTTTTTCCTATTCCTCAAGATGGCAGAGAACCCCTCCTGTGGTGGGAAGGTACAACTTTAGGAACAAAGCAATATGCGAGAACACTCTAACACAAGCATCCAAGCATCTTGGTTCTTTCATCTTTGATGTAGGTGACCTTTTAAAATGAGGGTGACTGTCCGTTTGTAAGTTTGTAAGCTGTAACTAAGCATCTGTGTGATTATTGAAGGTAGTTATTAGGTTTGAACATTTGTATTCATTAGAATTTGATGATAATTACTCCCACTCACTTTTTCCCCTTTATCTATATTCCCACATTTTTTTATTATCTAACTCCTCTGTCACAACCAAATGTTACGTTTCCCCACATGTTTGATGATGTATCTGCTCTCTTTTGCTGAATCATGTAAACTCTAATTTAGGGGTTGGCAAACCGTGGCCTGTAGGTTAGATCTGACTAGCACCTATTTTATTAATAAAGTTTTATCAGAACAGAACATTGCACACCTATTTATGTATTGCTTAGGACTAATTATGGCTGATTTCAGGTTACTATGGCAGAGTGAGAAATCATAACACAGACAGATAAACCCACACACCTAATGTAGAAAATGATTGCTAAGCTCTGTTCTGGTATCTTAGTCTATTTTACTTTTAAGTTTGTGAATTAGTTTATATCAACCCTTCATTGAACAACAGATGAAAAAGAAATGGATATGGTGTTTCAGCAGGGTTAAGATTTTTCAGGAAACCTAATCCCTCTATACACATCAGATTAAACTCACTATCTGGGCAATGAGGCTGAAACAGTTTTATTGGAAGCATATGAATTTGACTTCTTGTGGGTCAATATCATTTGATTTATGCAATTCTTTATGTTTCAATACAGTAATCCACCTCACATAATTTTCTTATGTTCTCACCTGTCGGAAGAACCTGCTGTCACTGGTAGGGACTCACTGGTCTGCAAGGCTCAGTGCCAGCATCCTCCGACAGGTTTTATTATTGGCATTTCCATCTCTCTTCAGATTGTTGATAATAGTCTTTGTACTTCTGTTTAAGAACATGTTGACATACATGTCCTTCTTAGTTCTCGAATGGAACTCTTAATATCAAGTCAATATATCCACCTGGGGAGGAAGAAGCAGATTAAGTGTCCAGATATCTCTAACAATATCCATGCTGCTAATTTCCCTGACCTGATGAGAGCTCAATGGTGCGACAGCTTCATGGGCAATGTACTCAGCACTTACACTGAGTTTATTCCTGCTGTTGTAGCAATCAGACTGTGTGAGATAGTTTGTCAAGGATCACTTATTCTGGAAACTCATTTACACCATAGAATGAATACACTTACTCTCTTTTCATTAACCTATAGCCTATATTTATTAGTGACTGAATAGTTTATTGAATAAAAAAATTGAGGTGACTCACTGGGTTCTAGAGCCTGTGTTTTGTGCTAGAAGACAATTCCATAAGCAACAGGTTATAAACAGACAGAGGGAAAGATTAAACTTGGGGCAAGTTGATATAATCTCTTACAGTCACATGGATCACACTATCTGCAAATAAACCTAAAAAGCTATGATCCTGGGCCGGTGCCATGGCTCAACAGGCTAATCCTCCACCTAGCGGTGCTGGCACACCGGGTTCTAGTCCCGGTTGGGGCACCGGATTCTGTCCCGGCTGCCCCTCTTCCAGGCCAGCTCTCTGCTGTGGCCCAGGAGTGCAGTGGAGGATGGCCCAAGTGCTTGGGCCATGCACGTGCATGGGAGACCAGGAGAAGCACCTGGCTCCTGCCTTCAGTTCAGTGCGGTGAGCTGGCCACAGTGCACTGACCGCTGTGGCCATTGGAGGGTGAACCAATGGCAAAGGAAGACCTTTCATTCTGTCTCTCTCTCACTGTCCACTCTGCCTGTCAAAAAAAAAAAAAGCTATGATCCTATATGTGCAATCAGGACTCAGACTTTCATTAGTTTCACAGTTTTACTGAGTTTGTTCAATATTTTAGGTTGTTTGATATTAAATTTAATCACTGTAGAGATTGAAGCTTCAATTTTGCATTTTTCCCCCAAAAAATCTTTTTTTATAATGAGTTCAAATTTCATAAGTACAACTTTAGGAATGTAGTTATTCTTCCAAACATACCCACCCTCTCACCTCAACTCTCACCCCACCCCCTCTTCCCTCTACCATTCCCAGTCCTATTTTCATTAAGAAAAAAAATATTTTCCTCGACATTCCACTTGAACCTTGTGGCAGAACTTTGATCAATTCCACATGTTTTTGAGTTCTCCAAATATAGAAAGCAATTTTTCAAAGACTATAAATACAAAATGTTTTAACACAGATTACTGTGGTGATGTTCTGCAACAATACAAGCAATTCTTTCTAGGAGATTTAAGGTCAAAGAAAGAAATAAGTGACCTTCCATGAGGCAGGAGAAAGAACACTAGGTTTAGGAAGTTGGTTTCCTGTTTTCTGGACCTGACTCCACCATTTAAATGCTGTGTTATCTCAGACATACTTCTCAATCTATAGTTTAGAAGTTACTAAAGTGTAATTTGAGTTGATATATGCAGTCAGAGACGTCTACCATTTTAGAAATGAAATGGCATATATTTGAGGCTGGCGCTGTGGTGTAGTGGGTAAAGATGCCACCTTCAATGCAGCATCCCATATAGGCACCAGTTCTAGTCCTGGCTGCTCCACTTCAGATACAGCTCCCTGCTATAGCCTTGGAAAGCAGTAGAAGATGGCTTAAGTCCTTGGGCTCCTGCATCCACATAGGATACCTGGAAGAAGCTCCTGGCTCCTGGCTTCAGATCAGTGCACCTCCGGCCATTTTATCCAATGGGGGAATGAACCAGCAGATAGAAGATTCTATCTCTGCCTCTCCTACTCCCTCTGTGTAACTCTGACTTTCAAATACATAAATGTTTTAAAAAGGTCAGTCAAATAGCATTTCCCTCATATATTTAATTGCAGATCACAAAGAACTGATGGCAAGTAAAATTATTAATTATTATATTAGTATTTTGTACTTCATAAGTAACTAGCCACTAGATCACCATAGATTTTGAAGATATGCAGGAACAAATATCCTTCTGCCAATAATGCTAATTAGGGAATTAATATAAGTGTTTTCCTCACATAACACTAATTTATGACTCTCATTCCAACATAATTATTATCATGGATCTCTTTCATTCTTAAAATTGTTGCAGTGAAAATGATAAATTATGTGGCCACTTTAAGTACAATCCAAGTAGAACCTGATAGTAATTTAAAAAATATGATTAAATATGATTAAAACTGAAGGCCCTTTATTACTGCATAGTGTGCTAAAAATAAACAGTCCCGCCCATCCCTATCACTTTATAGTTCCACCAAACGTGATTGAAAACATAATTGACCTAACAAAAGGTTAGGTCTGAAGATTGAGGATTATAGTCAGGTTTGGAATTAATCTCCCAATATGGAGGTTTCTTTTAGTCATTAGTCTATATTTACTTCCTTCCTATCAAAAACCAAATAAAAGCACTTTAGACTTGCCAAGTGTAAAAGTACCATTTTAATTTTTAGTCAAACTCATTAGAGGTATTTTCTTTTTTTTTGACAGGCAGAGTGGACAGTGAGAGAGAGAGACAGAGAGAAAAGTCTTCCTTTTTCCATTGGTTCACCCCCCAAATGGCAGCCTGCGCATCACGCCAATCCGAAACCAGGGGCCAGGTGCTTCTCCTGGTCTCCCAAGTGGGTGCAGGGCCCAAGCACTTGGGCCATCGTCCACTGCCTTCCCAGGCCACAGAGAGCTAGACTGGAAGAAGAGCAACCAGGACAGAATCTGTCACCCCGACCAGGACTAGAACCTGGGGTGCCGGCGCCACAGGCAGAGGATTAGCCTAGTGAGCTGCAGCGTCAGCCAAGAGGTTTGTTCTTTGTTTTCCTTATCCTTTGTTACCTTTGAAATCAGCCACTCTCCAGAAGAGACATCCTCCTTCTTTCCTGGCTTCAATGAACTGGAAAGACTACCTGGGAGGATTTATATCTGTGATAGGGAAAGAAGGAGAAGATGGTAGGCATTGCCATTTTGCTTGGCTTCATTTTCCTTTTGATGAGAATTCTAAGCAACTGACTCTATGTCCAGTATCAAGTGAAGAAAAAAGCCAATGTATGCAGTTAGTATTAACAAAACCCTCCAAGACTCTGACATATGTGTGTGTATATATATATATTCCTTTATACAGAAAGTTTAGCAGATCTTTTCCTGTTATTTTGAAGTCTTACAAGTTTGTAAACTGCAATAAATACAAAATTTTGTCTCTGAGCTCCCAGAAGGGGCTCCCAGAGGGCTGGTTGTGTCCTTAATGTGTGCCTGGGATATGCATGTGTTAGCACATGCAGGGATGTGTGCATGTGTAACTGTACTTCTTGTTTCAACATTACCCTTTGCCTAGAATTATTTATTGACCTGTTTTTCTCCTCAGTTTCACTGTAAGGTGACTTGTTTTGTGCTGCATCAACTTAAGGAACCCTGCGCCCTGGGGGCCCATGCTGGTGTTGTAGTCCTGGATCATTAAAGTAAAGAACCCTCAGGTAATCGACAGAACCTGGTGCTATCAGCTCAGTGCATAGAAAAACTAACTGTTGCTTTTCACTCACTTTCTCCCCCTTATTAGACATATTATTACTACAACCTCTGCTTGGACCTTGGAAAAAATCCCAGGGTCCCATGCTTAGGTTCCAGCTTCACCATGTTAGCCCACCACTTGATTATATTGGGCTCTCTCATGGAACCAGTATCTCTATACTAATGAAATCAAAGAGTCAAAGCAGGAATGATTCTTCCCCATTCAATTGTTAATGGTATTCTCTATCATAGGCATTCTCCTGAGTTCCACTGATGGGAATGGTGGTTTCATCTGATTACTATCCAACTCTCTTTTCTGCCAGCCTGACTGTTCTCAGGGAGTCAGAGACAAACTGGGCAGCCTTAATGGTTTGGCTGTGATAACCGCCACTTTCAGGCTCAAAATCAGACCCAGTCATGATCTTAAGTAAACAAATCATGACTAGAGAGTAAGTCTTTTTAAGTTACAGTAGAATTTATAGTCTTAATTCCTAATCTCCTTCTGTATTCTCCCCAGTGTAAGTCCTGACTTAGTGATCTGTCTGCTTTGTATTCCAGGACATGTTGGTGGTTTTTGTTAGAAAATATTTCTGCCTTTGTACTGTAAGTCATCATGATAGTTACAAATTACAGGATGGCAGGCTTTCAATGCTACAGGGAGAGAGAGTGTTCTGCTAGAATGAAGGTGCTTATAAGCAATATCTACCAGATTTGGTGACCTTATTTCTTATGTTCTCCTAAGCCATCCTGCATTTTTTCTTATTGATCTAGTTTTATTTCAAAACTGGTGAATCAGGAATATGATTTTGAATTCTATGTTTTATATAGAGTTTAGCCTCTGTTGATGACTAATGGGGGGGAGAGAACACTTCTGTTGGTTCACTCCCCAAATAGCTGCAAAGTCAAGGCTAGTACAGTCTGAAGCAAGGATCCCAGTTCTCCATACAGATTTTCCACATGAGTGGCAGAGACCCAAGAACTTAGGCCAATTTCTGCTTCCTTCTGAGGCATATAAGCAGGGTCCTAGATCAGAAGTATGGCAGTAGAGCAACTGGTACACAAAACAGCATCCATATGGGATACTGGCATTTCAGCCAGTGGCTTAACCCACTGCACCACAATGCATGCCCCCTCTCTTATTTTTCATTCTATTTATTAATCAAATTGGATCATTTGTAGGAATTCTCATATGCTGATCTTGGTTGATTGTGTCCTTTAATGTTCCCTTGTAGTCTGTAATTCTTGTAATCTAATATTTAGACATAGAGACTCAATATGATTCAAGTTATTTTTTTCAAAAGGATTACAGGTACAGTGTTGTGTAAGTCCCTTATATTACTGTTAAAGTAATGCAATAACAGGTCGTTTGAATATTAGTGATATTAACATGGACCAGTGGGTTTGTGAACCATTCTAATCCAACTATCATAAAGTTCTATCACAGCCTTTTATTTAATGTTATCCATTAAGAATTAATCCATTAAGAATTAATTGCTAGGGCTGGTGCTGTGGCATAGTGGGTAAAGCCACCACCTGCATTGCCAGCATCATATATGGGCTCCAGTTCAAGAATCAGCTGCTCCAGTTCCAATCCAGCTCTCTGCTATGGCTTGAGAAAGCAGTGGAAAATGGCCCAAGTCCTTGGGCTCCTGCACCCCTGGGGGAAACCTAGAAGAAGCTCCCGGCTCCTGGCTTCAGATCGGCATAACTCTGACTGTTGTGACCATTTGGAGAGTGAACCAGTGGATGGAAGACCTCTATCTCCTTCTGCCTTTCCTTCTCTTTCTGTGTAACTCTTTACTTTCAAGTAAAATAAATATTCTTTAAAAAAAAGAATTATTGCATGGATTGTGAAAGGATAGCTGTCCAATTTTTACATTTCTATTTTAGCTAATTTTTCCTTTATCAGCAAAAAATACATGAGAAAAGGTTTTATTTATTTATTAAGCGACAAAACTTTAAGTTGATATCTAATTTCATTTGCAGGTACCTTTGAGTTGTTTTGGTGGTGGTGTTTTTTATACAGTCTCATTATGAAATTATATAACTGATATTTATGAATATATAATGTATCTTAATTCATTGTCATCATTATTCTCCTTATTTGCATAATTCTCAGACCAGTTGGAACCTCTTATAGTTGGTTTCTGTCTATTATTTGTCACGAGCAATGAGGATTTTTTAAAGATTATTATTAATTTAATTGAAAGTCAGAGTTACACACAGAGAGAAGGAGAAGCAGAAAGAGGGAGAGAGAGAGAGAATTCTTCCATCCACTATTTCACTCCCCAACTGGCCACAACAGCCAGAGCTGTGCCAGATCTGAAGCTAGGAGCCAGGAGATTCTTCTGGGTGCAGGGTCCCAAGCACTTGGGCCATCTTCTACTGCTTTCTCAGGCCATAGAACTGGATCAGAAGTGGAGCAGCTTGGACAAAAACCAGCACCCATATGGGATGCTTGCACTGCAGGCAGCAGCAGCAGCTTTACCTGCTACACCACAGTGGTGGCCCCAAGCAAGCCATGATGTTTTTGAAAGTTTCCCTGGTTTCAGAAATCACACAATGTTCTAGTGTACTTCCTGTCCATACCTAGAGTCAGTTATTTCTTTGAAGATTCTTGATTACTTTTAGTGGGAGATGGTATTTACAGATTCTAAAATCTGTACCCATTATTCCTTTTACATATCATGTATATTCAGGACACTGTAAACCTAAGAAGTGCTAGCATTTGCCAATTTCTTCATATGTGTTATTCACTCCCCAAATGGCCACAACTGCCAGAACTGGGATGATCTGAAGCCAAGAGACAGGAGTTAATTCTGGATCTCCCATGTGGGTACAGGGGCCCAAACATTTGGACCATCTTCCACTGATGGTACTTGGCCATCAGTCAACAGCTGGATTGAAAGAGGAACAAACAGTATAGGACCTGATATGGGATGCTGGCATCCCAGAGGCTTAGCATAACATGCCACAGTGCTGGCCCCATAAAACAATCAGCCTTAAACCATAGAAAAATCTGACAAGAGAATGGGGAACTGCTAGGATTGGAGTAATGTAGCTCTCAGATTAGAAGAATATAGATGGGCCAGCAGTATGGCACAGTGGGTTAAGCCACTGCCTGCAGTGCTGGCATCCCATATGGACACCTGTTCAAGTGTCAGTTGCTCCACCTCTGATCCGGCTCTCTGCTATGGCCTTGGAAAGCAGTAGAAGATGGTCCAAGTCCTTGAGCCCCTGTACCCATGTGGGAGACATGGAAAAAGCTCCTGGCTTCTGGATTTGGAATGGTGCAGCTCTGGCTGTTGCAGCCATCTAGGGAGTGAACCGGTAGATTGAAGATTCTCTCTCTCTCTCTCTCTCTCTCTCTCTCTCTCTCTCTCTCTCTCTCTCCCTCTGTATAACTCTGCATTTTAAATAGATAAATAAATCTTTTAAAAAAGAATGAATATAGAGCTTACTTTTTGTTTTGAAACTATTTGTCAACACACACTTGGACATACATTCAGATAACATGTTGGGTAAGGAAGATGGAAATTAAGTAGTAGTATGTACCTAAGGTGAGGAGTCTAACAGAATTCCCAAACCACATTCATTTGGAAACCTAAAGGACAAAGCTCTCCAGGTAAAGGTATACCAATAGTAAGCTCATCTATTATTCAGCCTAAGTAACTCCTGAGAAGTTTGAATTGGTAAAAGAGTTTCAAAAATTGGTATCTGGATACTGAGCCCCTACATATTTACAGCTGAGAATACATAGCCTAAGCATCCAAGGATCATCAACCCTTGAAGTTGAACCAAAGTGGAGTACAAGAAGTAGGATTTAAGCTCTGGCATAAGTAACAAAAATCTATCTCCAAGGCAAACACTTTTCATACAAGATATCAGGACATCCCAAAACATTATGTTCAGGGTAATGACCATTAGAAGTCAAAGAAAACCTGGCACATATGAAAATATGGACACATGAGCAGACTGAGTCACAACAATGCCCAGCAGAAACACATTGGTAGAAGTCAGACTGAAATTATCAGATGGACATTTAAAATGATTAAAAAATAAAAAAGCAGTCTTAAAAGTATTTGCAGGAAACAAAAAAAACTAAATATATAGAACTTTGAATGATTAAGGTTTCTACTTAAAAAGTTTGAGAGCTTACAACCCAATTATGTTTAAAAAGTTTGAGAGCTTACAACCCAATTATGTGAACCATTACCTCTGCATCTCAGGGTCTGCATTACCAGGAAGCTGGATTCAAAATTTGGAGCCAAGGGGACAAGCCATTGTGGTGCAACAGGTTAAGTGATTGCCTGTAATGCTCACATCTCATATCTGAGTGCTGATTGAAACCTAAGCTTCTCCTCTTCCTATCCAGATCCCTGGTGATTCACCCAAGAAATCAGTAGAAGATAGCCCGAGTGCTTGGATCCCTGTCATCCATACTGGAGACCTGGATAGTGTTCCAGCCTCCTGGTCTCAGCCTGGACAAAGCATTAGCCATTGGAATCATCTGGGTGAGTGAACCAGTAGAAGGAAGATTCTGTATCTTTCCTTTGGTTTGTCACTCTGTCCATCATATAAATAAATCCTAAAGAAAAGGAAGCTATAGTCAGGAATAAAACCTAGGTAGTCCAATGTGGAAGACAGGTATCATATTCACTATGCTAAGCACACTCTAATTAGAACATTTTAAATAGAAAACATGATCAAATTTAAAAACTCAAAGGATACTTTAACAGCATCTTGACATACAAGAAAACAAAATTACTCAAACTAGGAGATAAAAAGAAATTATTGAGGGGCTGATGCGGTTCTATAGTAGGATAAGCCTCCACCTGCATCACTGATATTCCATATGGGCTCTGGTTTGGGTCTTGGCTGCTCCTCTTCTGATCCAGCTCTCTGCTAAGGCCTGGGAAAGCAGTAGAAGTTGGCCCAAGTGCTTTGGACCCTGCACCCAAGTGGGAGACCCAGAGGAAGCTCCTACCAATTGGTTTTGGATCAGTTCAGCTCTGGCCATTGTGGCCCTTTGGGGAGTGAACCAGCAAATGGAGCAGATGGAAGACTTTTCTCTCTGTCTCTCCATCTTTCTGTAAGTTTACCTCTCTCCGTCTCTGTAAGTTTACCTCTCTAATAAATAAATAAAATATTTTTAAAAGAAATTACTGATAAATTGGCAAAATGAGACAAAAATGGAAATGCAGAACACTAATTAGTATATTTTAAATAAAAATCAGGTAACCAAAGGTTAAAGCTGAAAGGATACATTTAACAGAATATTGACATACAAGAAAACAAAATTAGTAAAAATGGAAGATAAAAAGAATTACCTATATAGCAGCTGATTAAGGCAAAATGGAAATACAGATAATTTTGTTTCAATATATAAAAAAGAAATAAATGCTATCCTATAGTTCTTGACCCACAGAAAATGTTTTTCAAGAATGATATATAAGTCAAACAAGAACTATCAGCAGAAGCAGAAATGAATGAATAATCTCATAATTTTAAATTTTGCAGAAAGCTATTACAAATTTAAATTTGATTAACACTGTAGATAAAATAGGCCTCAAACATATGAAGCAAGACTCCAAGTAGAAATAATCAAGTCACTTTTGATAGCTGAACACTTCAGTATAAGTTTTTCAATACCTCATATGTAAACAAAAAGAATACATTAACACAATAAGAAATATGAACATATTTAACCCATGAATTTTATACTTTAGACTAAATGCACAAACTTATAGGAAAATACTACAAAACAAATATAAAAAATGTAATTTGATTTAGTTGTATAATTATTACAGATATTGAAATTTAAATTTAAAACATTTCTAGAAGAGAATTCTAAAGCTACATTACTCTTAGTTCTTCCAGATTATGGGAGGAAAACCAAATAGTGATTTACACAAAGTAGCTGTCATTTTGCAGTATGTTCTATATGCTGCAATCCTAACCTCCCACTATTACAGTAGGAAGAGTTTAGGTTTTAGTGAGGTGATAAGGTCTCAAGTACAGAGGTATCATGGATTAGATTAATGGCCTGATTTAAGATGCTTTAAGAGCTACCTTGATTCTTTCACATTGGGACAGCACATTAAGAAGAACCTAGCAACAAGCCCTCACTATAAAGGAACCTGCCAAAGTTGGTTGTTGCCATCCCAACTCTAAGAAAAAGGAGCTCTAAGAAATAAATTTCTGCTGGTTTAAGTCTCCCTGTTTGTAGCATTTGGCTATTGGCATCTACATGGACCAAGGCTGTGACAGGTGACTCAAAAGTTTAAACTTTCTACAAGGTATAGCTCACCTGAGAGGTTATAGACTCTAGGTTATTTTGCTTGGTTGTTTTAAAAACAGGGCCTATACTTCATAAAAATAAATGTTACTTTGTAACTGGCCCAGTTCAGGCTTCTGTACATCTGCTTGCTTTATAATGACAAAGCCACAAGATAACACAGGTAGCACCAAGGTCAGTGACACCATGCCTGACCCTGACCAGGAACAATTGAATAATTGAATTGTTAAATTTTTCAATAAGGTTACAAAGAAACTGGCTGATTGGCTAACTACTTCTGGCTTCTGTATGCCTTCTTTCTGCTTGCACAAGCCCAGATACATGATTAAATGACTGATAAAAAGTAGGTTTTGCCTTTAAAAACCTCCTGCCACTCCAACTCAGTGCTGTCTTCTCCAGACTTGTTCTCTAAAAAGGCAGCTGCCAGATGGCTAATAAAAACTCCTAGTTTGACCTCAAAAGTCTCAATGTGTTTTTTATCTGTGCACCCCACAACAAGGAAAGTTCTAATCAATCAAAAACACATTAGCCATTGGACTGGTGCTATGACATAGTGGGTAAAGCAACAGTGCCAGCATCCCATAAGGGCACTGGTTCAAGTCCTGGTTGTTCCCCTTCCATCCAGCTCTCTGCTATGGCTTGGAAAAGCAGTAGAAGATGGCCCAAGTCCTTGGGCCCCTGAACTTGTGTGGGAGACCTGAAATAAGCTCCCGGGCCTGGCTTTGGGTTGGCCTATCTCTGGCCTTTGCATACATTTGGGGAGAGAGCCAGTGAATGGAAGATATCTCTCTGTCTCTCTTTATTTCTCTCTTCTCTCTCTATTTTTCTCTTTCTGCCTCTGTCTCTCTGGAACTCTACTTTTCAAATAAATAAATCTTAAAAACATGCAGCAGCCCTTCTTAATTTATTGTATGAGGTCAACAGAGCCTTGATACCAAATTTTGATGAGCAAACAATTATAAGCCACTTTGTATTGTATACATGTTTTATTTTTATTTATTTTTAGAGATAGAGTTATACACAGAGAAAGGGAGAGGCAGAAAAAAATGGTCTTCCATCTGTGAGTTCATTCAGAAATGGTTACAACAGCTGGAGGTGAGCCAATTTGTAGCCAGGAGCTTCTTCCTGGTTTCCTATGTGGGTGCAGATGCCCAAGTATCTGAGCCAATCTTCTCTGTTTCCCAAACCAGAGCAGACAGCTGGATTGGAAGTGGAGCAATCAAGACATAAATTGGCACTGATCCAGGATGCCAGTGCTGCAGGTGGACTCTTAACATACTATACCATAGTGTTGGGCCCAACATTGATTTTTAGAATTCAAAACATTAGGAAACTAAATTCCATGATACAAAGGTTAATTTTAATATTTATTTATTTATTTATTTTGAAAGTAAGAGGAACAGAGAGGTAAGAAGAGACATAAAGGTATCTTTCATCCATTGGTTCTCTCCCTACACAACCACAACAACCAGGGCTGGAGCAAGCTGATGCTCAGAGCCAGAAGCTTCATCCGGATCTTCCACTCATGTGGCAGTGTCCCAAGAACTTGGGCCATCTTCCACCACTCTTCCCAGGCCAGTAGCCCAGAGCTGCATTGCAAGTAGAGCAGCTGGGGTAGGAACTGGTGCCCATATGGGATGCCGGCATCATAGGCACTGGCTTTACCAAGTATGCCATAATGACGACTACACAAAGGTTACTTAGTAACAATCAACATGGATATATTAGAAGATGGGTTTAAATATTAACCAACAAAATATTTTACAATTTGTAATTAACCAGTATAAATCATGATATTAATAAAAGAACAAAATCATACAGCCACTTCCATTAACAGAAAAACATGATAAATTGAAAAAAAAGTCTTTAGTAACTAGAATAGGACAGGGATCCCTAATGTTGTAAAATAACTTTGAAGAAAACCTAACCTAATATTTTATTTTAAATATTTAAAAAATCCTCTCTAAAGCCAAGAATATTACATGACTACCCATTATCATTATTCTATATTACAATACAGAGCCCTTAACAAAGAAAATATATGGTAAGAAAGTAAAAACAATGATAGTTAAATTAAAATCATGTGGATATGTCATGACAGTATATGTAGCAAATCTAAAATAATAAGCTAACAGCCGGCACAGTAGTGCAGTAGGTTAATTCTCCACCTGCAGTGCCAGCATCCCGTATGTGTGCCTGTTCTAGTCTCAGCTGATCCTCTTAAGATCCAGCTCTCTTCTGTGGCCTGGGGATAAAGTAGAAGATGGCCCAAGTCCTTGGCCCCCTGCACCCACATGGGAGACCAGGAAGAGGCACCTGGCTCCTGGCTTCAGATCGGCACAGCTCTGGTCATTGAGGCCATCTGGGGAGTGAACCAAAGGACGGAAGACCTCTCTCTGTCTCTCCCTCTCACTATCTGTAACTCTACCTCTCAAATAAATAAATAAAATCTTTTAAAAATAAAATAATAAGCTAAAATATTTTAAGGAAGTTTAGCAGGTACCATGGATACAAATTAATAAAAACTCAATTTTATTTCTATATGCCTACAATACAAATTTTATGATTATATTGCCAAATAATGAAGAGAGATTTAGTGGTGTAGTTATGATACCCATACACTATATCCAAGTGTATGGATTCAGATTCCAGCTCCTTTTCTAATTCCAGGTGCCTGCTAACATGTGCCTTGGGAGGCAGTGTTGATGGATCAAGTATATGGGTCCCTATCACCAATGTGAGAGACCCAAAATGAGTTACAGTCTTCTGAGGTTAGCCTGTTGCAGGCAGTTTAGGAGTGAATCAACAGATAGAAGATCTGTCTCTGTCTTTCAGATATTTGAAATAATAAATATTTAAAAATTCCTTTTAAAGTAGTACTAAATAGGCCGGCGCCATGGCTCACTAGGCTACTCCTCTGCCTGAAGCGCCAGCACCCCGGGTTCTAGTCCCAGTTGGGGTGCCGGGTACTAGTACCAGTTGCTCCTCTTCCAGTCCAGCTCTCTGCTGTGGCCCAGAAGGGCAGCGGAGGATGGTCCAGATGCTTGGGTCCCTGCACCCTTTGGGGAGACTGGGAGGAAGCACCCGGCTCCTGGATTTGGATCAGCGCAACACCAGCCATAGTAGCCATTTGGGGAGTCGACCAATGGAAGGAAGACCTTTCTCTCTGTCTCTCTCTATCACTGTCTATAATTCTACCTGTCAAATAATAAATAAATAAATAAAAATTTTAAAAAGTAGTACTAAATATGATAGCTAATGAAATCTTACAATATTTCTACAACATTCTCCTGCAAGCATATTTAATAATTGAGAGAAAATAATGAATATAATAAATGGAAGAATATTAGCAATATGTCAGTAAAGCCCATGTTATACATTCAATAAAATGCAATTAAAACATTGTATTTAAAACCAAGATTTTCTACAGATTCAATATAGTGCCAATTAAAATCAGAAAAGGAATTTTGGGAAAAAATGACAAGTTATTTCTACAGTACAAAGGTACAAAATACCTATGATAACCAGGAAGCAGAAGAAGAAAACTAGTGACCTTACACAAGTGCAAGTGATTTCAGATTGAAAGTTGCTGTAGTTAACAGAGAATGCAGTTGGTACTAAAATAGACACATGGACCTAAGGAATACAGTAGCTGAGAAGCAGAGAAAATGTATATGGTCACTTCCTTTGTAACACAGATGTCACTTACAGTACATAGTGAAATAACGGTAGTCTTTTTATTAAATAATGATGTATATATGGAAAATTCAACTAGATGTAAAAATGGGAAAATCAATACTGACTCCTATGTTATACAATATTCAAAAAGCTATTTAAGGAGGCTGGCACCGTGGCTCAATAGGTTAATCTCCACCTGTGGCACCGGCACAACGGGTTCTAGTCCCGGTTGGTGTGCCGGATTCTGTCCCAGTTGTCCCTCTTCCAGGCCAGCTCTCTGCTGTGGCCCAGGAGTGCAGTGGAGGATGGCCCAAGTGCTTGGGCCCTGCACCCGTATGGGAGACCAGGAGAAGCACCTGGCTCCTGCCTTTGTATCAGCACAGCACACGGGCCACGGCGGCCAATGGAGGGTGAACCAACGGTAAAGGAAGACCTTTCTCTCTCTCTCTCACTGTCCACTCTGCCTGTCCAAAAAAAAAAAAAACCTATTTAAGGGATCGAATATCTAACTGTGTAAATTAAAACAAGAAAGGTTCTAAACCTACAGCAGGCAGTAACCAAATGTATCTATCTAAATTTAAGCTTAAATTAATTAAAATTATCAGTGTTTGAAATAAAATCCCTCCATTTCACTAGCCATATTTGAACATTAAATCTTATTTATGAAAATTTCCAATGTCAGAAAGTTCTATTGAACAGCAGTGTTCGAGAAAATTACTTAGAACATCTTGCACAGAGGGCTACAACTTTGTAAAAGGTTATACAGAATACTAAGTTTTTTTTAAACAGAAAATATCAATAAACTGAATTTTATTAAAATTAGGAGTTTCTGCTAATTTAAAGACATAAGTAAGAAACAAGGAACATTTAAACTACCGAGCAATAACCTCTAGTTTATATTTTTAAGTGAAAAAATTTAAAATGGCATTAACATTTCAATTGTTGCCTATGCAAACTTCCGTATTTTTAGATTGTATGGAAAATAACACAAATATGGCAACAGAAAAATTAGACAGCAGGTGCATACAAAATAATCATGGAAATAGTAAGGATGAAGCAACTGGAATAACCCAATGCTGCTAATAGGAGAGTAAATTGGTGAAACTCATTTGGGAAACTGTTGACAATATCTGTTAAAGCTGAATATCATATCTTATGATTAAGCAATTCCTAAAGCGCCAATATATGTGCACCAATATAATTAATTAGAAAATATTTATGGCCAGTACATTGTAACACACCTGAAGCAGAATTTCTGCAAATGCATTGCAAACTCTGCATAAGAATATCCCTGCAGGAACATAGAACTGAAGAGCTCCCCACAGTCAGAAGAATCCATCTTTGGAGGAGCCTGCTTCAGACCTGAGCCATGGTAGCTGACTCCTGTGACCTGGCACAACTCTTATTGACTACTCCCCACTTTGTGAAGGTGGTTGTGCATTGACTACAGCAGCTGGGATGTTACAAATTGTCACTGAGTTTTTAAACTACAATCAAGTGTGCTGGGGCCTCCATATGTAACCATGCTAGATCTTCATATAACAGAAGTATCCAGACAATTGCACAGGGCACTCTGGAGTGGCTCAGGGTCCCTTGCTCTGTGAAGCAGAAGCAAGAGGACTCAGAAGTCATGAAATTGTCAGTGTGTGGGAATGGGTGTCCAGAGATGGAGGAGGTGAAGCTAGCAGAATCTGTCAAGTTCCTTCTGCAGCTATTTTTAAAGAAGTTCTTATGAGTAAAATTAATCCTGTCAAATGTATTTTGTGCATTTATTGAGGTAATCATGTGTGTTGCTCTTTACTATGTTAATGTTTATGTTAATTGATTTACAGATGGTGAGTAATTGTTGCATTTCTGAAAATCTGATTTGAGCATGTTTTTTAACGTGCTGTTGAATTTGTTCAGCCTTTGTAAAAAATGTTCCATCTGTGTCAGTGAAGCTGGCCTGCAGCTTTCTTCTCTTAGTAATGCCTGCACAGCTAGTGTGGGCTTAACTTACTACCTGGAAATGTCAGCCCTGTCACTTGGCCTTTGAATCAGAATAGCTGATCTCAAAAAGTGAATGTGTAATTACATTCTACTCTGGCTCTTTCAGAAAAATTACAGGATTGTTATAATTTCTTATTTACATATTTTATAGAATCCAGTACAGAGTGTACAGGTTCTAGATTTACTTTAGTCTTATTGTTTGTTTAGTCTCTTACAAGGGTGGTGTTCTGTTCACGTTCTCTATTTCATTCTGACTCAGCTTTGTTAGGCTGCATGTTCCTAGAGGTACACCCATTCCCTCTAGATTATCAATTTTGTTGGTTTATATTCATTTATGATATTCTCTTATGATCTTTTGTATCCCTGTAGCATCAGTTGTAATGTCTCCCTTTTCACTATGATTTTTTTTTTCATTTTTCACACATTTTTCACTGTTATTCTGGATAAGAATTCATTAATTTTCCTTATGTTTTTGAAAGAAAGAAACTTTGGAGCAGGTATTGTGTTTAGCAATTAGGATGCCTTTATGATACCTTGATCCCATATTAGAGTGTTTAAAAATTTAGTCCTGGTTGTATTCCTGAGTCTAGCTTCCTAATAATTGTACCCTGTGAAACATCAGGGGACAAATTAATTATTTGGGTCCTTACCACCCACATGGAAGGCCTGGATGAGTTCCTCACACCAGATTTTGTCCTGGGTCAGCTCTGGTTTTTATGGATATTTAGGGAATAAATCAAACTTGGATGATATCTCTGATATCAAACCCTGGTACTCAGATATGGGTTGAAGGCATCATAATTATTGTCTTAACTGCTAAGCTAACCAACTGCTCCCCTTTGATTTCTTAATGAAAACAAGTGCATTATGGATAATCTTTTGCAATAAATTTTCTGTATTTAGCAATAAATCCTGAAAATCACCTTATATGTCAGTTATTGTCCTTATTTTTATAGAACTTTTTTGAAAAGTATAGACAGCGATAGATTATATATATAATATATGTTATAGATTATATGTTATAGATTATGTTATAGATTGTAATATATAATATTATAATATATTATATTATAAATAAATTATATATTGTACATGTTATATATTGTTATATATAATATTGTGTGTATATACATATACATATATACACACACACACACACATATAGCCACAACAACACAACCAGCTCTGTGTCAGACTAAAGTCAGGAGTCAGGAACATGATTCTGCTTTTCCATTTGAGTGGCAGGGTCCCAAATATTTAGGCCATCTTCCACTGCATTCCCAGGCACAGTGACAGGAAATTGGATCATAAGGAGAGGTGTTGGGGCTTGAATAGGGATTCCAATATTGGATATTGATGGCATACATTGTGACTTAACTCACTGCACCAAAATAAAAATACCTTTATTCTTTATGCTGCTGCACAGTACTTTACTGTATGTCCCATAGCTATTGAAACACTCTCTTATGTGGGCAGAAATATATATAAAGCATTATTACCATTTACCAAATTACCCATCCAGGTTTGTTCTGGTTTGCATTACTAGCAATATAAAAGATTGTATATATCTGTTCGCAAATTGGCCAAAAACATGTTTTGTCATACTTCTAGATTTTCTACAATCTGATAAGTAATTTATTGTTTTAACTTTTATTCATTTACTTATTAGTGAGCAGTAGGGGCATAAACTAGCACTTTGATATGGGGTATCAGAATTGCAAACAATGACTTAACCCATGGTACCAAAATATCGTCCCTAAAAATAGTTCTTAGTTAAGAACAATGTGCTGGGTTATAGGCCAGCCAACTTAAAAAGAATCAATGGAGAAAAGCTAGAAGTGTGTGATTCCAAGGCTGTGGTGTAGCAAGTAAAGCCACTGCCTGCAGTGCTGTCATCCCATGTGGGCAGCCAGTTTCAATCTCAGCTACTCAACTTCTGATCACCCTCCCTGTTGACGTGTCTGAGAATGTGGTGGAAGATGGTCCAAGTCCTTATATGCCTGCATCCATCCACATGGGAGACCCAGAATAAGCCCCTGGCTTCTGACTCCTGGCTTTTGATTGGCCCAACTCTGCCCATTGCAGCCATTTGGGGAGTGGACTGGTGGATGGAAGACCTCTCTCTCTTTCTCTCTCTCTCTCTCCCTCTGCCTCTCTGGAACTCTGCCTTTCAAATGAATAAAAAACAAATGCCTTATACAGTTGTCTAAAATATCATGTATTTAATTGCATTGTTCGACCAGAACAGAAATGTGATCCATTCAACAATAACAGTCTTAGGAAGGAGGGCAGGAGTAAAGCTTTATTTGACTAGGAAAAGGACATCAGGTGGTAACTTGAATCTAATGAATACATATAGAAGATAAAAATCATGAGTAATAAGTCTAATGTAACAAACTCTAAACATAATTGTTCTTATTATGTTTAATATACACATAATGCACAAATAGACTTAACAATGTATTTTGGGGTTAGTAATATGAATAGAACTATTAAGAATATAGCAAGAATAGTGTCAACGTGGTGAAGAAGAAGTAAAACTTCATAGGAGAAAGATTTCCATATGTAAGTATAATTAAGTTTCTATAAAATAAAGAAGATCAGAGAGAAGGGAACATTTTCCTTTTTTTTCAGATTTATCTATTTAGTTAGTTATTTGAAAGACTGAGTTACAGAGAGAGGCAGTAAGAGAAAGAGAGAGAGAGAGAGAGAGAGAGAGAGAGAGAGAGAGAGAGAGAGAGAAAAGCCTTCCATTTGCTGGACACAATGGCCAGAGTTAAGCCAATATGAAGACAGAAGCCAGGAGCTTCTTCCAGGTCACCCATGTGGGTGCAGGGGCCCAAAAACTTGTATCATCTTTCACGGCTTTCCCTGTCTCATTAGCAAGGAGCTTGTTTAGAGGTGGGGCAGCCGGGACTTGAACCTGTGCCCATATGGGATGCTGACACAGTAGACAGTGGCTTTATCCACTAAACCACAGAGCTGGCCCAAAGAAGGGAATATTTTCAAACTTTATTGGATGATGCCAACATTTCTTTAATGTCAAAATTTGACAAAAATTCATAAGTAAATTTAGATCAACATCTCTTTTGAATATAAATTAAAGAATCTTAAATACAGCTAGCAAATGAAACCTAGCAATAACAATGAGAATTGTACATTACATGGGATTTACATTCAGGTCATGATTTAAAATCTGAAAATGGAATACACCATATAGATATAAAAATGATTTTGAAAAGATCTATGGCTATCTTAATTGATTCACAAAAGTATTTATCAAAATTTAATATCCTTCATAATAAAAAATGTTGTATTCATGACAAATAAAAAGGGGCTTCCTCAATCTGATGAGGGATACCAAAAACAAAACAAAGCAAAACAGAAACAACAACCCCCTCCCCTCAAGCCAATATTAAGTTTCCATGCTGAAACACTGAGTAGTTATCTTGTATAGTCTGAAATTTGACAAGGATATTTGCCCTCACTACCTTTATTCAACTTTATATTGAAAGTACTATCCAACACAATAGAGCAAGAAAATGAAAGACATTCAGATTGGGAAATATCTCCTAAAACTACGTGTCATAAGTTTCAGTGAGGATACAAAAATGAATTTCATCTCCATACATTAGCAATGAAATTTCTGAAATATGGAATTAAAACAATTGGATTTAGTAGAACACCAAATGAGTTATATTAGGAATTAAAAGTACAAGAAAAATAATGAACACTGCAAGATATTTCTGAAAAAATGTTAATGAAGAACTAAATAAATAAATAATGAAGACCATGTTTATGGATTTACACACTTAACATTGTTAAGATGATATTAATCTATAGACTCAATACAGTATCTTTAAAATCTGTTAAGATTTTTTTACAGAAATTGGCAAAGTAATCCAAGAACAACCAAAACAACCTTAAAAAAATAAAGTTGATTTCAAAACAGACTACATAAATGAAGTAATCAATAGAGCATATTGCTGGCATAGGACAGACTTAAATCTGAATCCTGATCTGAACATTTTTCTTCTACTGCTTTCCCAGGCCATAGCAGGGAGCTGGATCAGAAATGGAGCAACTGGGACCCAAACCGGGGCCCAGATGGGATGCCAGCCCTGGAGGCAGTGGCTTTACCTTCTACACTACAGCGCTGGCCCCTGATAGTCATTTTTACACAGGGTTGGCTACTGCAGCAGGATATGACCCTTGTGTTTCTACATTGATTTTTATGTATCTGGGGCGTTGTTGTTTCCATTGCTTTTAGAGAATGTATTTTGCTGGTTGAAGGCTTTCCCTGGAGATGTGTCTCTAAGTATTGCTTTGGTACACTGTTTTAACTTTAGTTCTTGGTAGATTTTGTGGTATAATCTCCTTATGCCTTTATTTGCTACAGTTGATTGTTGTTATATAGTATTCTTGGTTGTTTCTGTGTCTCAGTGCTGTCACTAAGACCCATGTTACATAGATGCCACACTGTCTCATGAGGGGGGACTGGTGTGAAGAATGTCTAAGGTGTTGGTGGCAGGCCTTACTTGTGCTGTGTTGTGCCTGGCAGAGTACAGAAAGTGGGTTATAGAACCTAGCAAACTGTAGTGATAAGCTGTGTTAATCATGGTCTGGAGAGCCAACTTTCAAATCCCAGATAACAAGGAATTAAAGGCACAGAAGGCATAATCCAGGGCAACAAGGACATGCAGTGGGTAACTGAATGTGAACATGAGTTCTCTGCATAAGGCAGAGAACTCCAGTCATGACATGAGAGGCAGGGCTACAAAGTGACACCCAAAAGAGGAAGGGGCAGCATCCCAGTTTACTATCAATTGAGAGGGCTGCTGGAGGTGATACATGTGGAGTTTATTCTCAAGCCACTGACCATACCAATAGGAATAGGCTGCTTCACTGTTCAGAGTAAGCACACAATGCCATGGATGAGCACCCAGCTGTGCACACCATTCACAGCACTGACAATTCCCTATTGTACACTGAACTCTTGCCACCAGATCAGACTTCAGTGTGCAGAGAGCTATGAGGATCCATACATGAGAACCCTGATCGAATTCCTGGTTTTAGCAAGAACATGAAGTGGCCGTGGGAAGGAATCAGTGGAAGGAGATGGAGCCCAGGTCTGAGGGAGCAGGCTTCTCTACTTCCAGAGTCTCAGAGCCTGCCTTTCTTAGATATTCTGCCCCACACTGTCTGAAGCACTGCATATCACTGTATAGGTTAGGGTGCTGGAAGCACTGTTGTTCTGTTGGTCACAGTTGGACATGTTGGGCTCAGTTGGCCTTGCTAGAATAGAGGAATGACCTTGGAGGCCATGGGAAGGGGATAGGGGAGGGCTGCTGTCTTCCAGCACAGCATGGATAATAACAGTGACTCCTCTCAAGGTGGTGCCTCAATAATACTGCCTTGCTCTGAGAGCTGGGGGAAGGGCCAATGAAAATTCCTTCTCTGAAATAAAGGAGCTGTGAGTTTTTCAGGAGGCCTTCCTTACCTAACTACGTGACTACAGTGACTGGATTTTAATCTAAGGAGGGATGCTCATGTCAGGGATTCACACAAATGAGCTCCACTTATCTTGTCCCAATCATCCTTTCCCCCTGCAACTGAGATTCCCCAGTCCCATGGCCAAGGGCTACAGACACTGCAGTTTCACTTCAT
This sequence comes from Lepus europaeus, assembly GCF_033115175.1. Classification (NCBI taxonomy): domain Eukaryota; kingdom Metazoa; phylum Chordata; class Mammalia; order Lagomorpha; family Leporidae; genus Lepus; species Lepus europaeus. The sequence goes on along the minus strand of NW_026909053.1, from coordinate 247,942 downwards.
TCTCTTCCTGTTCTTTGTGTTTTGCTGTGACTACTCTCAGTCCTACTGTATTTCTATAGTTTTATTACTATATTTAGGTGATCTTCCTCAGGAATTCATCTGTTCAAACAGCTGCTTTGGAGTTTCTCCACTAGATGAAGAGGTAGACATTAGTTTTCTCTATATGACCATTTTGAATCCTCCATCAGTGTTAGGATGCTGATGTGCACACCCAAGACAAAGAATTAGACACATAGGCAGAGGACTTATTCTAAAGGTCCTTTTGTCTACAATCCTACAGCTTCAGATTTAATGAGAGACCTGCATGGGCTTTTGCTATAAAATGGTCACACTGTGTAAACTCATACGTAAATAATTATAAATAAGTAAGTGTACAACTTATAGATATGCATATATTTGTATATGCTGGTGAATTTATATAAATGGAAGTACCATAAATTTATACATAAAATGTAAATATGCAGAGGAGTCCATGAAATATACAAATTTATTCAAACATATGTTTCTGAATCAGGGATATGAGGTTATTCATACTATGTAAGACACCCATAAGTACCTATATATGTACCTATATTATGTATAGGTACATATGGATAAGTACACGTCTTACTTTCAAATAAATCATATGGGTAAAAATAGCTTTTAAATCCCCAAAATAGAACTATGTAGTTAATGTGTATCTAGCTATATAAAATATCTATAAAATAGTCCAAGGAAACATGCAAAACCTGACACAGGCATATAGATTTTTTCAGACAGAAACCATCAAGTCTCTACAGGAAACTGTGATCTTTTGCAAACTGTGGGTAAAGAAACACCCAGAGATTCATTTAGCTACCCATTCCTGGTGTTCTTAACTAACAGCAAGTTCTAGGTCAGGCCCATGTAGCTTTAATGTGTTTACAGTAAGTGCAGTGGAAGTGACTGATCCATAAAAAGCAATTGCCTTTTTCTGTCTCCTTGAAGGACTTCTGGTTGGATGTAGTTATTTTCATCACCAGAGGGCCAGGTTACTCATATTACTTGGCTTACAATTAACTAGGATATGATAATCAAGCATTGGTTTCATTCCCAGTATTAGTCTTTTTAGTGCTTTTTTTCATTAATTGTCCTGTTTGTTTTTTATGAGTTTGCCATTATGATAAATGATAACTCTATCCCTGAATACAGCTGTTTGACTGCATTCTAGAGAATTTGGTCTATCATTACTTATGAACCTATGATAAAAGAAGAAGGTTATATTTCTGCCACAATGCTTGGCCCCGGGGCCCACTTGAATTTGGGAAGCTTGACCATAAAATGGCTATCTGAATTATAAGATCATTTTACAACTGGATTTGTGCTGAAAAACTAATCATGGAAGGGAATCCTTGGGTGCGTGATTTTATGACTCTATGTCAAGATGAGGGTATATAAAAGAAATGTGAAGTTAGGGCTCACGCAAAAACAGAAAACAAAAAACTAGTTTTACTAGAATCTGTGGAGGGGGATAAGGATTTACTATTGATTCAGCTGAGTGGTTCACAAACTCCACTATCTCCATATGGGACTTGGGTAAGAGATTGGGTCATAGAGTGTCTTGTCAGCCAGGTCACAGCTGGAACTGACAACAAATGACCCCCACCCTAGTTATTCTCTACCTCAATGGCGCTCAGTAGAGGGAAACAGGACCCATAAAACAATTTCCTGAATGAAAAAAGATGCTTATCATAGATATTACATATTATTTGTTTGTGTTGTTGCTCTGTAATTTTTGTGTGTATGCTTCTATTTTTATATTCTTGTTTTAGAGATTTGTAAATATTTTACATTTTTTTCAATAATGCATATGTCAATGCATGACACACTTACAAAATGTCATTCATGGATTTCCTGTATTCCCTATGGCAAGAGACTGCACATTCTTTAGATACAAATGACTTTATATATAAATAAATATGATTATTTGCAATACTTATTTCTATGTTTCACTGTGTCAGACCCATTCACCTATCTATGCAATATATATTGGGACCATTATTAGCTATATGTGTATGTTTTTATTTATCTAAGGAGACTTTATTTTGGGACAAGAACATACAGGTCTTAGTCTAGCATTGAGTTCTTTCTTAAATGTTATTCAGAAACATTCCAGAACAGAGTACTCAAGGGTCCTTGACTGGCCTTAGGAGTCTGGGTGGGCATAAGTCTTTATCTTATACATGAACATTCAACATTGCAACTTAACCACTCTAACACACGGACTGAAATTCCTAGCCTGTATGTTTGAAACCATCCTTGGATACAATCTTCATCTATATACCATTAAAGGCAGCACTGGTTAGAATGCAGCTGTTCCACTTCTGACCCAGCCAAATGCTAGGGTTCCTAGGAAATCAGTGGAGGATAGTCCAAGTGTGTGGACCCCTGTACCCATGTGGGAGGCCCAGATAAAATTCCTGGTTCCTAGATTTGGCCTGGCCCAGCCCTGGTAAGTGCAGCCATTTGGAGATTGAGCCAGTGAATGCAAGATCTCTCTCATTCTTGCTCTCTCCCCCCCTTCCTCCCTCCCTCTCACTGTAACTGCAACTTTCAAATAAATAAGTAAACAAATAGCTTCTTAAAAAGAATTGCTTTTAAAAGTACAAGAACTAATAGATATGATAATTTTCCTGAGCTGATCAATCCAGAATGTATACACTCATCAAAACAACACATTTTGAATGCAGCGAGGTTGTGTTCATTGGGAGCTTGTCTTTTCTTTATTTGGTGACTGTGGCACTTCCCTGGGCAGCAGAAATGCTATGGTAGTCCTAGAAGCAGCCTGAGATTTTGGTGTTAGTTAAAAGAACATAGATAAAACCAAGAAAACTGTTTATAAGTGCACTGGTAGGAAAGCCCCCTGCAGATAACTGCAAACTATAGCTGCCAGGAAGTTTTCCCTCTACTAATAGGGTGAAGAAACCTCATTGATATGGACATGGGACTCTGGCACTTCAAGAGATAAATTGTTACAGAAATCAGCTAAGTTATTCATCTGAAAGCTGCCTTTGCCAAAGTTGGTGAGAGATTGTCCAGGATTTCTTGACTGACCTGAAATTTTATAGCACAGATTTCAGAGTTGTATGCTTCAGGAGACCAGGATGCATACCTGATGGGTTTGTTTGGAAATACTAACCTGTGTTCCATCCATACTAAGAGAGTCAGCTTATGTCAAAAAGACATTGGATTGGCTCACTAGATATGGAGAGAGAGTTTCAGTGTAGGTAGTTTTTTCATGACATTTTATAGTAAAATCTGTAAAGCATTTTAATTAATTATAACTTTTTGCAGCAGATTTTTTATAATGTGTTGTATTTGTATTGTGAAAAGTAATTCCATTTTTCACTCAGGATGAATGTGAAAAGTGTTCAGAGCTGTTGCTCAGGAGTGACAAGTTATTACTATGCATTAGGCATACATATTTCCTGCTCAACATGATGAATATTTCTGTATGTTAATGACATTGTGGGTGGCTATTAGCTGCTGGAATTGATAAATAAAGCTGTACAGTATCCTTTTCTAATAAAACTTGTTATGACTTTGATCAAGTGTTTAATAATTTGGGCTGTTAAATCTGATGATATATCACTATGACAGAATGTCTGGTTTTTCAATGTTGAAGATACTGGTCTTAAGCATTGTGAATTTATAGGTTTGTTAAATAAATAAGTAAATACAGAGTATACTCTGTGCTTTTATAATCACTATCATATAATGTGTTAACATTCTTAAATTAAATGTTTTACATTCACAAGTGTGGTGAGTCTTTTCATTAAGCTTTGTGTAACAGTCTGATTGGTTCTCTTGTGAATAGATGGTATTTGTTTTCATAGTAGCAAAATGCTCTGTGCATTCTACCTTGCCTAAGTACTCATTCTATCACATGTTAACTAACCCTCTTGCTGATAACACAAACACCAACTGGAAGATTCTTTTTATAAGAGTTACAGAATAATATATGTTATTCATACCAGCATCATCTGTTCCTAATAGTCTAAGCTAGTTATTACACCTTTTAATTATGTTGTAATTGGTTTTGTAGGTAGGTTTTTTCAACTCTAGCAAGAGGAAAAATGCAAATGGTCTTTTTCATTGTAGAGTTTATATTATAGACCTTTGTATAAACTTGTTTTGTGAGATGAGCACATATCTCCAGCTTATTGGGCCCTGCCATTAAGAAGATATCTGGTTAAGCTACATTTGATTAATGTCCAGTGAAAATAATTTTTCAAGAAGTGGAATTCCAAGTGGTTTTTTTATTGAAGTTTCCAGCTCAATTAAATATATTTACTAAATTTACAAATATGCTTCTTTATCTAACAAAATTACACCCTGTCTCTAACTATGTGAAACTGCTATCAGATTTTTTTTTAAAAAAAGCAAAGATTTGGGTGATAAATTTGTCACAGTGTGTTAAGTCACTGCTTGAGATGTCTGAATCCCATATGGGACTCTCTGGTTTGGTTAATCTTCCTGCTAATGTGACAGGTAGGCAATGCTTGATGGTCAAAGTGTTTGCATGGTTACCCATGTGGGAGACTTGGTAGGGATTCCTAGGTCCTTATTTTAATGTGGCTTGTCTTATTTTGTGGGGATTTGAGAAATTAAATCATGGATTTAAAAATATCTGTTCCCAACATACTTATTTCTTACTATGCATTTTAAAAAAGACAGAAATCTTACAAAAAGTCAGATGCTTTCATGTCGGTTTCAGATAACAAAAAAGATAAAATCATGTAGTGCATAAAGGAGGAAAAAAATCTGAAAAACAGGTACAAAGAGTTGAAAAGTTCAAAGGTAAAGCAAAGACATACAAAATAGATGGCTATACTGGTGGCCACCTCAACAATAGACCAAGGACTTTAAAATTAAAGGTGGTACAGCAGATATATAGTGGGCACTTCATAGTAACAAAAGTTTAGATAAAATTACAAATATATATTTTGTTAACAAAAATGCTCAGCTTTTTTATGAAAAAGAAGACAAATGTCATTCTAAAACAGTATTTGGAGATGCCAATATCCTATTTTCAATAATGGACAGAAAAACAATGTGGGCCAGTACTGTGGCTCAGTGGGTTAATGCCCTGGCCTGAAGCTCCAGCATACCATATGGGCACCGGTTCTAGTCCCTTTTGCTCCTCTTCTGATACAGCTCTCTGCTATGGCCTGGGAAGGCAGTGGAAGATGGCCCAGGTCCTTGGGCCTCTGCATTGGTGTGGGAGACCTGTAAGAAGCTCCTGGCTCTTGCCTTCAGATCCGTGCAGCTCCAGCCATTGCAGCCAGTTAGGGAGTGAACCATCGGAGGGAAGACCTCTCTCTCTCTGCCTCTCCTCTCTGTGTAAATATGACTTTCAAATAAATAAATAAATATATCTTAAAAAAAAAACTATGAAAAAGCCTGAATAGGATAATGAAGACTTGAGCATTATAAAATGACACAATTAATTGACTGATATCACACCATTCAAGAAAACAAGCATTCTACTGAAATGTGCACACAACATTTTCCACAGAAAACCATATGCTAGGTCACAAATAGCATATATCTTATTGACTGAAATAATTTTCTCTGATCACAATTCAGTGTAGACATTTGACCTATGGTTAAGGAAATGCTTAGTATGCCCAAATAGAAACCAGAGAGCCAAGTGAGGAACAGGTGACAGGTGACCAATATAAAGTAAGGGTTTCAAGCCTTCAGCCATGTTGGATAATTCTGGTCAGCAAAACCCTGGTAGCTGAATGGCAGTTGTGGGCTTAGGTAGTGTAGTGTAGTATATTTATTTCTTAAATAAATATAAATTTCTAAAGTACAGCTTTTGGATTACAGTGGCTTTCCCCTCCCATAACTTCCGTTCCACCTGCAAACCTCCCAACTCCCGCTCCCTCTCCCATCCTCTTGTTTATGGTGTCAGTAATCACGCTAGGCCCTTGTCATGAGTTCCAAGGCTGTGGAAGCCTTTTGATTTCGCCACTCTGATCTTATTTAGACAAGCTCATAGTCAAAGTGGAAGTTCTCTCCTCCCTTCAGAGAAAGGTACCTCCTTCTTTGATGGCCCCGTTCTTTCCACTGGGATCTCACTCGCAGAGATCTTTCATTTAGGTCTTCTTTTTTTTTTGACAGAGTGTCTTGGCTTTCCATGCCTGAAATACTCTCATGGGCTTTTCAGCCTGATCCGAATGCCTTAAGAGCTGATTCTGAGGCCAGAGTGTTGTTTATTACGTCTGCCATTCTATGAGTCTGCTGTGTATACCACTTCCCATGTTGGATCTTTCTTTCCTTTTTAATTCTATCAGCTGGTATTAACATACATTAGTCTTGTTTATGTGAACCCTTTGACTCTTAATCCTATCATTATGGTCAACTATGAACTGAAACTGATCACTTTGACTAGTGAGATAGCATTAGTACATGCCAATACATGGGATTGTATTGGAATCCCCTGGCACGTTTCTAACTGTACCATTAGGGGCAAGTCCAATTGAGCATTGACAAACTGTACATATCCTCACTCTCTTATTCCCACTTTTGTATTTAACAGGGATCTTCAGTTAAATTAAACACCTAAGGATAATTTTGTGTCAATTAAAGAGTTCAACCAATAGTATTAAGTAGAACAAAAAAATATTAAAAGGGATAAAGTATTAAGTTGTTCCTCGACAGTCAGGACAAGGGCTGATAAAGCCATTGTTTCTCATAGTGTCCATTTCACTCCAATAGGTTTTCTTTTTGGTGCTCAGTTAGTTGTTACCAATCAGGGAGGAAATATATTTGTCCCTATGGGACTGGCATATTTCACTCAACATGTTTTCCAGATTCCTCCGTTTTGTTGCAAATGACTGGATTTCATTACTTTTGCTACATAGTATTCTATAAAGTACAAATCCCATAATTTTTTTATCCAGTCTACTGTTGATGGGCATTTAGGTTGATTCCAGGTCATAGCTATTGTGAATTGAGCTGCAATAAACATTAAGGTGCAGATGGCTTTTTTGATTGCCAATTTAATTTCCTTTGGGTAAATTCCAAGGAGTGAGATGGCTGGGTTGTATGGTAGGGTTATATTCAGGTTTCTGTGGACTCTCCAAACTAACTTCCATAGTAGCTTTACAGTTTGCATTCCCAGCAACATGGGTTAGTGTCCCTTTTTCCTACATCCTTGCCAGCATCTGTAGTTAGTAGATTTCTGAATGTGAGCCATTCTAACTGGGGTGAGGTGAAACCTCATTGTGGTTTTGATTTACATTTCCCTGATTGCTAATGATCCTGAACATTTTTTCATGTGCCTGTTGGCCATTTGGATTTCCTCTTTTGAAAAATGTCTATTGAGGTCCTTGGCCCTTCTCTTCAGTGGGTTGTTTGCATTCTATTGAATGGGGAAAAGTTGGAAGCATTTCCACTGAGATCTGGTGCCAGACAGAGATGCCCACTCTCACCATTATTATTCAATACAGCACTGGAAGTTTCAGCCAGAGCCATTAGGCAAGAAACGTATTTAAAAGGATACAAATATGGAAGGAAGTAGTCAAATAATCCCTCTTTGCAGATGATATGATTCTTTTTTTTATTAAACTTTTATTTAATGAATAAAAATTTCCAAAGTACAGCTTATGGATTACAATGGCTTCCCCCCCATAACTTCCCTCCCACCCGCAACCCTCCCCTTTCCCGCTCCCTCTCCCCTTTCATTCACATCAAGATTCATTTTAATTCTCTTTATATACAGAAGATCAGTTTAGTATATATTAAGTATATTAAGTAAAGATTTCAACAGTTTGCCCCCATATAGCAACACAAAGTGAAAAAAAAATACTGTTGGAGTACTAGTTATAGCATTAAATAACAGTGTACAGCACATTAAAGACAGAGATCCTATATACTATTTTTTAAAAATTAATTAATTTTCTATGCCATTTCCAATTTAACACCAGTTTTTTTTAATTTCCAATTATCTTTATATACAGAAGATCGATTCAGTATATAATTAGTAAAGATTTCATCAGTTTGCATCCACACAGTAACACAAAGTGTAAAAATACTGTTTCAGTATTAGTTATAGCATCATTGCACATTAGACAACACATTAAGGACAGATCCCACATGAGATGTAAGTCCACAGTGACTCATGTTGTTGACTTAACAATTTGACACTCTTGTTTATGGCATCAGTAATCTCCCTAGGCTCTAGTCATGAGTTGCCAAGGCTATGGAAGCCTTTAGAGTTCGCCGACTTTGATCTTATTCCGATAGGGTCATAGTCAAAGTGGAAGTTCTCTCCTCCCTTCAGAGAAAGGTACCTCCATCTTTGATGGCCCCGTTCTTTCCACTGGGATCTCACTCACAGAGATCTTTCATTTAGGTCTTCTTTTTTTTTTCTTTTCCATGGTGTCTTGGCTTTCCATGCCTACAATACTCTCATGATCTCTTCAGCCAGGCTAAAGATGATATGATTTTTTATAAGGGATACAAAGAACTCTAAGAGACTGGACTGTTGGAACTCATAGAAGAGTTTGGAAAAGTAGCAGGATATAAAATCAATGCACAAAAATCAATAGCATTTGTATACACAGGCCATGCCATGGCTGAGAAAGAACTTCTAAGATGATCAATCCCATTCACAATAGCCACAAAAACAATCAAATACCTTGGAATAAACTTAACCAAGGATGTCAAAGATCTCTATGATGAGAATTAGAAAATCTTAAAGAATGAAATAGAAGAGGAAACCAAAAAAATGAAAAATCTTCGATGCTCATGGATTGGAAGAATCAATATCATCAAAATGCCCATTCTTCAAAAGCAATTTATAGATTCAATGAGACACCAATCAAAATATCAAAGACATTCTTCTCAGATCTAGAAAAAATGATGCTGAAATTCATATGGAGGCACAGGAGACCTCAAATAGCTAAAGCAATCTTGTTCAACAAAAAAATAAGCTGGAGGCATCACAATACCAGATTTCAGGACATACTACAGGGCAGTTGAATCAAAACATCATGGTACTGGTACAGAAACAGATGGATACTGCAATAGACCTGAATAGAAACACCAGAAATCAATCCAAACATCTACAGCCAACTTATATTTGCTCAAGGATCTGAAACCAATTCCTGGAGCAAGGACATTCTATTCAACAAATGGTGCTGAGAAAACTGGATTTCCACATGCAGAAGCATGAAGGAAGGCCCCCACTTTACACCTTACACAAAAATCCACTCAACATGAATTAAAGATCTAAATCTATGACCTGACACCATCAAATTTTTAGAGAATATTGGAGAAACCCTGCAAGATATAGGCACAGGCAGAGACTTCTTGGAAAAGACCCTGGAGGCACAGATAGTCAAAGCCAAAATTGACAATTGGGGTTGCATCAAATTGAGAAGTTTCTGTACTGCAAAAGAAACAGTCAGGAAAGTGAAGAGGCAACCAACAGAATGGGAAAAATATTTGTAAACTATGCAACAGATAAAAGATTAATAACTAGAATCTACAAAGAGATCAAGAAACTCCATAACAACAAAACAAACAACCCACTTAAGAGATGGGGCAATGTCAATAGACATTTTTCAAAAGAGGAAATCCAAATGGCCAAAGACACACGAAAAAATGTTCAGAACACTTAGTTTTTAAGGGAGTTCAAGGGAGGAATGTCAGTCTTCTGTAACTTTAAGCTGTGTCAGTTTTTGGTCTCTGCCTAGGCCTGGAATTAAAATTTCTTGTTAATTCATTGGCAAATTTCATTTGAGGAGCTAGAGGTTAGCTTCTAGTCATTGACAATGGATAGAATTCCCACATTACCATTGTTACCGGAGAAATTGCAGGGCTCTTGTCTTCGCGCAAGAAAGAATTCAGGCGTGAGACAGAGAGTAGTGGGAGGTAAAAGTAGCAAAGTTTATTAGGGTAGGGACATCCATAAAAATGGATGGGCACCTCTCCAGACAGGACCTGAGAGAGAGTGCCCAGTCTACATTTAGGCTGGGGTTTTTAAAGAAGTAGGTCTTTGTCTTCACATGCTTCCACCTGGAAAGAAAGACTTAATGGATGTAAATGTTAAGAAGCTTCTTCCTGTGGAAGGTCTGAAACAAAGGACTTTATGGATGCAAATGTTATCAGACCTGAGGAAGGGAGCAGGGTGTTTGAGATGCAGATACTGGGCTGCACCTGGGAGATTGTGGAAGATTTATCAGGCAGGAAGCAGGAGGGGTGAGGGCCTCCACCTGGCAGGTTATCAGGTAGAAGGGGGCAGGGCAGGCAGGATGCGAAATCTGGGCTTCCCCTGAAACATTGTTAGGATGACTTTGAGATGCAGATGCATATAGATGTCTTCTCTTTAGGCCTGTCACACACACATAAGCTCATAACTGACTTCCTACCTAACACCATCATTCTACATTAAAATGTTGAATTCTGGAAGAAGTAGATTTCACCATTAGAGAAAAGTGCAATTGGGCAAAAATAGATCAAGGGTAAGAGCACTGTAAGAGAAGGCAGATCATTATCACAAATTCCCACATGGTGGAGGTGATGGGTGCTCCCTTATGAAGATTGTGGAACTATCTGGTTTGATCATAAATCCTTCTGATATGTGTTTGTGTGATCTCACTGCTTTATTGCTAGTGCAGCAGGTTTTATTAGTCACTGTATATATTTGGCTTTGTCATAGGTAACTACATACCAGCAGGTATTCTAGAGTTAATCAGTTGTAAATTACCCTTTTAGCAAGTGAATATAAAGAACCATAAAACTGCTGTAGGTGTTGGAAATGCCTGAGTTAAGTAATTCAAAGCAATGGGTAAGTTTTTAAGAGCAACTTCCTGTTAAATATTAAGATTTTTTTTCACATTATGATAGAAAGGTTTTTCCTGTCAATAGATATTTCCCAAGAAAAGTAGAAGTAGGAAAAGAATATCAGCTGGAATGTGCAGCAACCTAGTCTCTATTAAGGGAGAAGTGTACATCAAAAGCAAGAACTATTTTTATCTTTCAGCCTTTTAAAGATATATTTGAGTTGCTCAATTGACTCACAAAGTAGGCAGAATTATTCTATGGCTGAGTCTGAAAACTAGGGTGCATAGAGTTATAATTCTTTATAGGTGTGTAAAAGCAGAAGATCCCTGTAATTTAGCTGCACTGAGATGGAAAAAAAAAAACCCACACCCAATCAGTTCCTTTTCATTCAGGCTGCAATTGTTCCAAGGAAAATCTTTCATTCCAATTTTTTTAGAGATTTATTTTTATTTATTTGAAAGGCAGAGTTGCAGAGAGAGGTAGAGACTGAGAGAGAAAGAAATCCTCCATCCACTGGTTCACTCCCCAAGTGACCACAAAAGCCAGAGCTGAGCTGATCCCAAGCCAGGATAGTTCTCACAATACTTAGAAAGTCTCACTGGAAATCAATGTTTTCATCTACATCATGACTTTAAGCCACATTGTGTGCACTTTTACAATGTGATTTATGGTGGCAGGTACTTGTTCTTGTGGTACCTGCTCACTCTGAATAATCTGCAGAAAAAAGACAATAAATGGCTCCTCATTCACTTCTATGAGACAAAATGTTAAAAAGGATGCTAATACAGATTCAAATGAGGTTCACTGGCTCTCAAACTCCTGTGTGCATTGCCAAGAATTGTGATTGGGAGAACTAGGTAACAAAAGAACCAGTTCACTAAGGGAAAACAAGTAGAATGCCAAGCTAGATAGATCAGTCTTTGCGAAATGCAGCTCACTATTTAACTCTCTCTCTTTTTTTTTTTTTTTTTTGGACAGGCAGAGTGGATAGTGAGAGAGAGACAGAGAGAAAGGTCTTCCTTTTTGCCATTGGTTCACACTCCAATGGCCGCTGCGGCCGGCACATCGCGCTGATCCGAAGTCAGGAGCCAGGTGCTTCTCCTTGTCTCCCATGCGGGTGCAGGGCCCAAGCACTTGGGCCATCCTCCACTGCCTTCCCGGGCCATAGCTGAGAGCTGGCCTGGAAGAGGGGCAACAGGGATAGAATCCGGCGCCCAGACCAGGATTAGAATCCGGTGTGCCGGCACCGCAAGGCGGAGGATTAGCCTGTTAAGCCACGGCGCCGGCCTCACTATTTAACTCTTTGTGGATTCTTTTCAATAGTAAACTGGAATGTGAGTTTGAAGTCTTTTCTAAATTAATACCTGAACCTGAAAGGCATGTTAAGAACGTGAGGATGTCCTTAATATCAGAATAATGAAAACTTTGGGGGTATCCAAATTTTACAAAGCAAAAGAAAATAAGAAGCTGGCACCATGGCTCACTAGGCTAATCCTCTATCTGTGGAGCCAGCACCCCAGGTTCTTTTCCTATTTCAGTCCCAGATGGGGCGCCAGATTCTGTCCCAGTTGCTCCTCTTCCAGTCCAGCTCTCTGCTGTGGTCCAGAAAAACAGTGGAAGATGGCCCAAGTCCTTGAGCCCTGCACCCACGTGGGAGACCAGAAGGAAGCACCTGGCTCCTGCCTTTGGATTGGTGCAGCACACCAGCTACAGTGCGCTGGCTGTAGCAGCCATTTGGGGGTGAACCAACAGAAAAGCAAGACCCTTCTCTTTTTCTCTCTCTCTCTCTCACTGTCTAACTCTGCCTGTCCAAAAAAAAAAAAAAAAGAAAGAAAAGAAAGCAAGAAAGTCCTTATAACAAGGATTACCATTTTCAAAATTTACAAAAAGTTCCAATCAAAAAACTCATAAACATCTGGATAAAAATAGACACTGAGAATTGTAAATGTGATGGTACTAATATTTTTCTCTCAAATTATCATACTTTTTAAAGTCATTTGCCATATGACCAAAGATAGTAAAAAGTGAATTGGGTGGTAGAAATAAAATACATTACAAGTATATAAGAGAAATTGAAAAAAGATAACTGGAATTATAGTATTATAATATTACTCCCTCATGAAGAGTCATAATATTTTTGAAGGTAGATCAAAAATCAAAGTGACCACTGAGAACCATAAAACAATTATTACAAAGCTAAAATTTGCCAACAAAGAAGCCTACAGGCTTGAAAATGTAAACACTCAGAGGAATCTAACAGTATCCACAAATTCTACAACACATGGTTTGCAATATTTAGAACAATTACTCACAGAAAATAGCAAAATTTGCCTGATACTCCAGGGGGAAAATCATTAAAAAGACAATTAAATTAAGACAGATATTACACATAGAAAACAAGGCAGCTGAATGATTTCCAACTCTCTTCCAGTACGTAAAAATAACATGAGTTAGCTGAGAGTGATAGATAAGAACTAAAACAAACAAACAAACAAACAAACAACAAAAAAACCCGACAATTTTAAAATACAGTTACTAGAGTGAAAACTTACTTGTAGGCTAATCAACATATTTCACGTCCAAAAAAAAAGGAAAACAATATATAACACAAAATGAAATATGGCTAATATATCACCAAATAGCATGTGTTGGGAATTTAATAACCAAAGTAGCAGTTTCTATTTTTAGGGATGCATTGGCACCAATGTTAAAAGGCCTGAGACTGTGTGTTTCATCTCTTATTTTATCTCTCTGATGTGATTTGCCATATTATGATTCAGGATGATTGTTGAAACCATGTCTGCCTGATGCCACAACTCACTAGGCTAATCCTCCACCTGTGGTGCTGGCACTCCAGGTTCCAGTCTGGTTGGGGCACCAGTTCTGTCCCGGTTGCTCCTCTTCCAGTCCAGCTCTCTGCTGTGGCCAGGGAAGGCAGTGGAGGATGGCCCAAGTCCTTGGGACCCTGCACTCTCATAGGAGACCAAGAGGAAGCACCTGGCTCCTGGCTTCGGATTGGCGCAGCCCGCTGGGGGTTTGAGGGGTGAGACAATGGAAAAGGAAAACCTTTTTCTCTTTCTCTCTCTCTCTCTCTCACTAACTCTGCCTGTTAAAAAAAAAAGGAAAAAAGGAAACATGTCAAAAGTTACAAGACATAAATTTAGAGATTCAAAATTCTCAATAAACCCCCAATCAGCATATCAGCATACATAACTAGAAAACTACTCTAGGCAAATAACAACAAATTGAAGGGATCCAAATGCAAAAAAAAAAAAAGCGCAATTAAATCGTTAAAGGCCCAATAGCTTATGACATACGAGGTCAAAACCATATACATTTGGCAGCTGGCTTGTCCACAGAAACAATGGGAATACATAAATGTAGTGAAAGAAAGTATCCTTCCATGCCTGATTCTATGTCTAGTGGGTACTATTATAAAATATTACATGAACAGGTGGAGGGATCTTGAGTACAATGGATCAAGCTATTACTTGGTATGCTCACATCCATTGTCAAGATACTTTCCAGTGCATAAATTTTACTTTCATATCAATGCTGTCTTCAAAAGGCCATATATCATGGCTCAAGTACCTGGGTCCTAGATTGGAGATCTAGATTGGAGTCCAGTCTCCTGGATTTACCCTGTTCTTGCTCCATCAGTTACAAGTATGTGTGGAATGAACCAGCATTTAAAAGATTCTTTGTTATGTAGTATTTCAAATAAATATTAATATATGATTCAGGTAAAAGACATTTCAGAACAATAAAATAGCTTCATAATCATTGCAGACTTAAGCTATAGGATGATCAAATAACTCCTCTAGTCTGAAAGAAAATGATGCAAGATTAATATTTAGAATTGCATGGTGGGGAACCTCTTTTATGTGAGGACCATTTGGATTTATAACATTTGCAGGGCATAAAATGGTATCAAATTAAAAATTAACCTGATATAGATTTACTGCATTAAATTTTTTTGGCAAGTCCAGACAAATGACTGTCAGATGTCCTCCACTCCTCATTTACAGGAAATGATTGTGATCATTAAAAAGGGTAATCATATGTGTAGGATAATATAAAGAACTTCAAGCATTCTTATTCTATTATTTTATTCAGGTATATGAATATTTGAAGCAAGATTTATAACACCATGTGAAATATTCATATATTGGGTCATTATTTGATAAAATAGTACAGCGTATAGCAGTCATAAATAGAACTATTCAATTGAAATATCCCAATAATGTATATGAAAGAGTGCCATGTGTGATATTCATATTGCAAATCCAAACATCAATAAGTAACAAATTCAAGTACATAATTATTTGTAAATCAAAGGAAACTAATGCAAAAATGCAGTGCATTTGTTTGCCAAAGATGCTATAACACAATGCCATAGATAGTGCATTTTAAACAGATACTTGTTTTCTTGTAATTCTGCAGAAAGAAAGTTCAAGAACTAATTACAGGTTTAGTTTTTTCTGTGGCACTTTTTTTTCTGTTCTAGCTAAGCTTTTAGCTTTGTACTTAGGGAATTAGTTAAGATTCCTGTGTACTATACTGAAGTACCTAAATTTGATTCCCATCTCTGACTCGACACAAGCTTCCTGCATGAACAGACACTGGTAGGCAGTGGTGATGGCTCAAGAAACCAGGGCTCAGCCACCTTTGAGGAAGTCTTGGAATGAACTACCAGCCTTTGGCTCCAGTCAGGTCCAGACCCATCAATTGTCCACATTTGGAAAGTAAACCAATTGAGGGAGACTTTCTTTATTTGTATCCCAATGAATAAATAATATAATTGGTTAATGATCATTAAAATCTTTCACAAAACAAAACTAAGGTAATAAATGAGAAACAGAGGAACAGAAAATAAGTCATCAAATTAAAGAAATTATTTCAATTATATTAATAATTAGCTCAGAATTGAATGGACTAAAATTAAGGCAGTAGTTGTCAAATTTGATTAAAGGACCAGAAGATTTCTGTATGCTTTCTGAAAGTGGCACATTTAAAAAGTAAGACAAAAACAGACTGAAAGTGAAAAGATGGGAAAAGATACCCATGCAGAGTTGGCTACACAGCCTAGATTATACATCAGATTCATATAATCAATGTTAATGAACCTAAAAACAAAGGCTCAAAGGACAAGAAACAAAGTCCATAAAACTAAATGGGTACTAAAAAAGTTACAAATAGTGTAAAACAATTTATATTAATTTTATAGTAATTAATAAAACAAATTGATAATGATCAATTGTAAACATAAATGACAGTGTAGTTAACTAATGTTTGTATATCACTCTATAGAACCCAGATAGAACACACGCTAAGCCATATCAAGACTAAAACCATGAGGTTGGTACTTTTGCACAGTGGGTGAAACCACTATATGCATCACCAGCAACCCATACAGACACAGGCTCATGCATCAGGTGTCCACTTTGATCCAGCTCCCTGCTAATGGCCTGTGAAAAGCTGAAGAAGATGGCGCAACTGTTTCAGCCTCTGATAGCCACATGGAGAAATGAAAAACACCTGGCTCCTAGCTTCAAATTGGCACATCCTTGGTCAGTGAAGTGATCTGGGAAGTGAACCAGTGCTTGGGAGTACTCTATCCCTCTCTCTATGTAATAAATAAATAAATCTATTTAAAGAATGTTTCAAGAGATAACATGAAAGCCACAATATTTTTTTTTGACAGGCAGAGTGGACAGTGAGAGAGAGAGACAGAGAGAAAGGTCTTCCTTTTTGCTGTTGGTTCACCCTCCAATGGCTGCCGTGGTAGGCGCGCTGTGGCCGGCGCACCGCGCTGATCCGATGGCAGGAGCCAGGTGCTTCTCCTGGTCTCCCATGGGGTGCAGGGCCCAAGCACTTGGGCCATCCTCCACTGCACTCCCTGGCCACAGCAGAGAGCTGGCCTGGAAGAGGGGCAACTGGGACAGGATCGGTGCCCTGACCGGGACTAGAACCCGGTGTGCCGGAGCCGCAAGGTGGAGGATTAGCCTAGTGAGCCGCGGCGCTGGCCGCCACAATATTTTTAAAAAAGATTAAAGCCATAAAGTAATCTCTTTGACCACATGGAATTAATTTAGAAATCATTTTTAAAAGAAACAAAAATAGTTTTCAATATTTAAAAATGAGGTAATTATATTCTTAAGCAATCTGTAAGAGAAGAAAATAACAAGAAAAATTATAAAATAAATTCAACAAATTGTACCATGATGGTATTTTATTTAGATAGACGTATAGTCATCAAATCTTCTCTCCTATCCGACTTTTGAGATGGGATCTAAGGCACTTTCTTTCTTTCTTTTTTTTTTTTTTGACAGGCAGAGTGGACAGTGAGAGAGAGACAGAGAGAAAGGTCTTCCTTTTGCTGTTGGTTCACCCTCCAATGGCTGCCGCGGTAGGCGCGCTGTGGCCAGCGCACCACGCTGATCCAATGGCAGAAGCCAGGTGCTTCTCCTGGTCTCCCATACGGGTGCAGGGCCCAAGCACTTGGGCCATCCTCCACTGCACTCCCTGGCCACAGCAGAGAGCTGGCCTGAAAGAGGGGCAACTGGGACAGAATCTGGCGCCCCGACCGGGACTATAACCCAGTGTGCCAGCGCTGCAAGGCGGAGGATTAGCCTAGTGAGCCGCGGCACCAGCCATAAGGCACTTTCAATATGTGCTGGACCTAGGAACTTACCCCAGAGAACTTAGCATTGTTATGAACAATGAAAAAGTCACAGAGTCAAAGGATAGTTCAGTCACCATATACCCTAAATTTAATGTGCATTGGTTTCTAAATAAATAGCAGTTCATATTTTATGATATAAAGATATGCTTATGAATTTAAAATAACATGGGCAACAAATGTTAAGAGGAACTACAAAATTGAAAACTTTTTGTATATGAAAGACTCACAAAAAAGTGAAAAGGACACCAATTTCATAGGAAAATACTTGGAAATTGTATTGCCCAGAAGATTACTATAAGCAATATATCCAACATACGAAAATCCCGCAAATAAAAAGTAGTAAATACTGATTCTAAAATGAAAAAAGAAATAGACATTTCTACAAAGAATATATCCAAATGGCTAATACCACACAAGATTCTCAATATTACTTATCATTTGGTGAATGCAAATGACAGAGTGTAATACCATTTCATATACATTGCAATGTCCATTATAAAAAAAGTGCACACAATATTAGAGAAAGATAAATTATCATGAAATACTCGTGTGATTACTGTTGTATTTGTTAAACAATGTGAATAATATGGCTAACAGCACTTAAGGCCTGTAGAAGCCGTTCATCTTCTCAGAAAGTTTAGAGACAGTGTTGGGCATCACAAAGAAGGAAACAGGGAGTATGGGATTGCTCCAATAGTCTCTGACTTCTTTTAAAGGTGTCAGAATCTAAGCAATCCTGAGGAACCCAACCTGATGACTTTATCTAATCCTACTAAACTCTCAAAGGATCTAAATCTGAACACCATTGTAAGATTAAACTTCCACCTTCTTAATGCCTCAAATAGGGAATTGTTCCCAACAAATCATATGCAAAGCATATCAACACACTATGAATTATTAGAAAACTTTACTAAAAAGAATCTTGAAGTATGGACTAACTGTGAAGGAATACTGCTACATAAAATATGCCATTTCATACTGACAACTATTTTGTGATTTGCCTTATATGAGGTTAACAGACAACACATATTCATAGAGTTATAAAATAATGAAGTGACTGGAGGAGGACAGAGATTTAATGTTTTGAGGCACACAAAGTTTTACCTGGGGAAAATAAAAAAAAATTAGATGAATGGAATGTACTAAATAACCACAAAATGTACACTTTAAAATAACCACAAAATGTACACTTTAAAATAACCACAAAAATGTACATTTTAAAATGTCAAATGGTAGGTTATACATTTTATCATACAAAATATTTGATTGCTCATCCATAATCTCTTGCTATGATAGATGCATGCAGAGATATAGAAATTCCATCAGCTTTTTACTCTCCAAATGCCTACAAAAAGCCAAGGTTGGGCCAGGTTTATTCTAGGTGCCTAAAATTCAATCTGGGTCTCTTGGGTTGTCGACAAAAACTCAAATACTGAGTTATCACCTGCTGCCTCCTAGAGTCTGCATTAGCAGAAAGCTGAAATTGGAAGCAGATTCAGGACTTAAACACACACAATCTATTTGGAATTCAGGTGATGTCAGAGGCATTATTTTCAAAATTATTATTTATTTGTTTTCATTTTGACTAAAAGGCAGAGAGAAAATCTTCCACCTTCCAATTCATTGTCCAAAAATCACTTCATCCAAAATTAGGCAAGTATACTTCAACTTGATTCAGTCACCCATTTGGGAGGTAGGGATTCAAATATTTTAGCCATCATGTGCTGCCTTCCAGGATGCACATTAGCAGGAAGTGGAGAAAAAGAAGAGTAGTGGGGATCAAGTCAAGAACTCGGATATGGTATGTGGGCATTCCAACTGACAACTTAAGCTCTTGTGACACAGAGTCACCACTGAAGAGGCATCTTAGTCATCAGGACAATGTTCAACACAAATAAAATCTATCAGATTCATGTTCTATGTATCCTTTATTTATGAATCTTTCTTTTGACTCTGGTTCTCATGGACCTCCTAAATACTGACTGCTTTTCTCCACTGACTCCTAGGTCTGTCACTCCATCTCAGGAAGAAATAAAAGCTCAGCATTGAGCTAATATATATTTTCAGATGTTTGTCAAAAGTGGCATTTCTCATTTTTATAATGAAAATGATATTAATTATATTCTATTTCACAAATATCAAGAGAACAGATTTAATGTAATTCGTAAACAATTCTATAAATACAATGATACATATGTTACTCTTTTTATAGGTTTCAGATATTACAATAAATATTTAACAGCAAAAAAAAAAACACAACAAAATATCAGGATTTGAAACCAGATGAATTTAGACATGAGAAAGTGGAAGGAAAATAGAGAAAATCCCATTATGATGATTTAGCAAAATCTAGCTCATAGCTTATACATGTAAATTCAGAAATTAATCATATGGCTTTTATTTTAGACATGTTCAGCCTGAAATACAATATAGCCTGGATAGCTATACAGAAGTATTCAACACCAAATAGCAACTATGTTCAGAAGGTTGTGGGAGAAGCTACCTTGGAGGGAAGTGCGGGTGTCATAACCAATAGGGTCAGATCTGAAAAGAATAACTACATGATGGGATAAATGGGAGAATGTATGGAATATTTGGATGGGTTATGTTAAGAAGAAAGTAGAATAATACAAGAAGAATGACAAGAAATCATAACAAACTCATGATAGAAATTTTCAGGCCGGCGCCGTGGCTTAACAGGCTAATCCTCCTCCTTGCAGCGCCGGCACACCGGGTTCTAGTCCCGGTCGGGGTGCCGGATTCTATCCCGGTTGCCCCTCTTCCAGGCCAGCTCTCTGCTATGGCCCGGGAAGGCAGTGGAGGATGGCCCAAGTGCTTGGGCCCTGCACCTGCATGGAGACCAGGAGAAGCACCTGGCTCCTGGCTTCGGATCAGCGCGATGAGCTGACCGCAGTGGCCATTGGAGGGTGAACCAATGGCAAAAAGGAAGACCTTTCTCTCTGTCTCTCTCTCTCACTATCCACTCTGCCTGTCAAAAAAATTTAAAAAAAAGAAATTTTCAGAAGAACAGGTACAGTAGTTGAGAAAAAAATAGAAGGTAGGCATTTAAGTTTAAAACCAGTTAAAATCCTGTATTTCTGCTTCAAAGTACCTAATTTAACTCTGAGCTTTCATTCCTGATTCCAGGTTTTTGGTAATACAGATGTGAGGCATTCATGATGATTCAAGTAATTGGGCTTTTCCATTCATTTTGGAATACAGAACTATAGATAGGCCTGTCTCTTAGCTTCAGCCTTGTGTCTGTCTGGGCTACTGTAGGTATTTGGGAGGAATGAATCAGTTTATAAGTAATTTTTTTATGTTTCCTTTTTCAAGATTTATTTCCTTTATTTAGGAGGCAGTCTTGAGAGAGAGAGTGGGGGAAGAGAAAGAAGAGAGAAAGAGAAGAGAGAAAGAGAAGAGAGAGAGAGAGAGAGAGAGAGAGAGAAGAGAGAGAGAGAGAGAGAGAGAGAGAGAGAGAGAGAGAGAAAGAGAAGAAAGAGAGGAAGAAAGGAAGAAAGGAAGAAAGAAAGACGGGCCCGGTGCCATGGCGCACTAGGTTAATCCTCTGCCTGCAGTGCCGGCATCCCATGTGGGTGCCGCTTCTAGTCCCAGTTGCTCCTCTTCCAGTCCAGCTCTCTGCTGTGGCCCAGGAAGGCTATGGAGATGGCCCAAGGGCTTGGGCCCCTGCACCCACATGGGAGACCAGGAGGAAGCACCTGGCTCCTGGCTTCAGATCGGCATAGCTCCAGCTGTAGCAGCCATTTAGGGGGTGAACCAATGGAAGGAAGACCTTTCTCTCTGTCTCTCTCTCACTATTTGTAACTCTACCTGTCAAATAAATAAATAAAAATCTTTAAAAAGAAAGAAAGAGAGGGAGATATCTTTTATCCAACGGTTAACTCCCCAGATAGCCTCAATTGTCAGAGCTGGGTCACACTGAAGTCAGGAGCAAGGAGTATCATCATGGTATCCTAAGTGGGTGTCAGTGACCCAAACACTTGGGACATCTCCTTCTGCTTCCCAAGGTGCATTAGCAGGGATTTGAATTTGAAGTGAAGAAGATAAACCTTGAACCAGCCTAAATATGGAATGTCAGCATTGTAGGCAGTGGGTTAATCAATTATGCCACAATTCTGTCACAATTCTTAGCCTACCTCGATTACTTTGTGTTTTTCTATCTGTCAAATATAGAATTTATTTTTATTTGGAAAACTATTCACATATGGAAAAACTAGAAAATCTTGTAATTGACTATACTTTATATTATTGATGAATAATTTAATTGAAACTACTTTGAGTAGCATAAAGTGAAAATGAACAATGCAATGATTTGCTGTATGGTGTAACTTTGGAAAGTCTGCAAGACAACATGAATCTATAAACAGGCTGAGAGAAATGTGTGCAGAGCTGTTATGGGAGCTGGCTTTGTGGCTTAACAGGTTAAGCCAACAGCTGCAATGCTGGAATCTCATATGGATCATGGTTTGAGTCCCAGCAACCCAGCAACTCCATTTCCAACCCAAATTTTTGCTAATTGCCAGGGATTGCAAGGGAAGATGGCCCAAAGCCTTGAGTGGGAGACCTAGATGAATCTCCTGTCTCCTGGCTTTCATCTTGCTCAACCCTGGCAATTGTTGAGTATTTGGGGAGTGAACCAGATGATAGAAGATTCTCATATTCATTCTCTCTTGCCTTCCTTTATCTTTGTGACTTTGACTTGAAAATAAACCAAATAACCTTATAAAAAGACAACAAAAATAAAACAAGAACCTGTAGCAGATTCTGTTCCCTACATGTTCCTGGTCCTGCCCGTGAATCCCATTCAGCCTCCAAAATGTTATTAGGACCCACACTATTGTAGCAATTCACACACAAAAAAATATTCAGTAACTTGTTTTTTAGCACTAGTCAACACTTTCCACTGCAAAATTCTATGTTTATGGGTCTGGTGCTGTGGCTCAGTGGGTTAAACCTGGCCTGAAACACCAGCATCCTATTTGGGCACCGGGTTCTAGTCCTGGCTGCTCCTCTTCCATGCCAGCTCTCTGCTATGGCCTGGGATAGCAGTAGAAGATGGTTCAAGTCCTCGGGCTCCTGTACCCATATGAGAAATCAGGAAGAAGTTCCTGGTTTCTGGCTTTGGATCGGCCCAGTTCTGGCCATTGCAGTCATCTGAGGAGTTAACGAGCGGATGGAAGCCCTCTCTCTCTCTGTCTCTACCTCTCTCTGTAACTCTTTCAAATAAATGAAAAATAAATCTTTAAAAAAATACTGTGTTTATTTCCAAGTTAGTACTAAATTCAATGCACAGTATCATATATAGGACCAATAAAGACAATTTCAAGTTTCATATCCCACAATGGTTTAGAAGACTCTATGTTCCAATCTGACTCATGTAACAAATACATCAATGTTATAGAATCACAAAGGCTGGAAACAAATTTGCTATAAGTTTTGATAGATCTAATGTCTTATAATCATGGCAATTTTACCATATCACATATTTATTTCTCCATTTTAATAAAAATATGATAAAGCTGCTATATCACAATGTAAAAAACAGACATGAACAACTTAAAAGAGAACATTGGGGAAACCCTGAAATACATTGGCAAAAGCATTTGGTTCTCTCTTACAGATGTTCTTGGTTCCTGACATTGGCCTGCCCAAGCCTAGGCCACTGGAGTCATTATGGCTATAAATTGGTGAATGAAGAGCTTTGTGTCTTTCCTGCTCTCTCATTGTCACTCTGGCTTTTAAATTAGTAAGTATTAAAAATAATTTTTAAACTCTATTTCAGTGAAGGCCCATTTAGCTACTCAAACAGTGATGTCAAATGTTTTTTCTAGGAGACATACAAATTAATGCTTACATAATCTGAGAATTACTTATATTTCTAATTGTCACTTGATAATGGCATATTAGTTAAAAAGAATTAAACTCAGTCAAATATCTTACATAAGTGGCCCAACTTTTTATTTATGTGACTTGGAGGCTTTGAAGGTACTAAGAATATGTTATAATACACATTTTTATTTTTTTTTAATTTTTATTTTATTTATGTGAAAGATAGATTTAGACAGTGAGAGAGAGACAGAGAGAAAGGTCTTCCTCCCATTGGATCACTGCCCAAATGGCCGCTACAGCCAGCGCGTTGCGCCAATCCAAAGCCAGAAGCCAAGTGCTTCCTCCTGGTCTCCCATGCGGGTACAGGGGCCCAAGCACTTGGGCCATCCTCCACTGCCTTTCTGGCCACAGCAGAGAGCTGGACTGGAAGAGGAGCAACCAGGACTAGAACCCGGTGCCCATATGGGATGCTGGCACTGCAGGCAGAGGATTAACTAAGTGAACCACGGCACTGGCCCCAATACACATTTATTTTAAATCCTGTAATGCTCACTCCCATGTTCACTAAAATGGTAATATTGCATGTGTTGAGAAAATATACCCAATGATAAGTTTGAAGATATTTGAAATATTATACATGTTTTTAAAGAGCAGAAAATGAACAGTTTTTCAATATGTGGAAAAGAGAGGATAATTTTGAGAAAATAAGAAACATTAATTAAAAATTTTATTTCATTATTGTTGGATATATACTTTTGAAGTGTATCTTTCCTAAGTACTAGTTTTGAGGTACACTACTTTAAAATATTCAATGTATTTGATCAACATTCCCATATTGGCTGTTCTGTAGGATTACAAAATACAGTTATTATATTGCTTTACTTCTTATACTTCAGAGTTCATATATTAGAAACTACAAATATTGGATAACAAACACATTCATCATATCGTTCTTTGCTTACATGTTGCCATTAGCCAATTCACCACCTATGTATTGTTATGTTGATTTTTTGACTTTTATTTAATGAATATAAATTTCCAATGTACAGCTTATGGATTACAATGGCTTCCACCTCCCATAACTTCCCTCCCACCACCAAATGACCCCTCTCCCGCACCCTCTCCCTTCCCATTCACATCAAGATTATTTTCAATTCTCTTTATATACAGAAGTTCAATTTAGTATATATTAAGTAAAGATTTCAACAGTTTGCACCCACATAGAAACACAAAGTGAAACATACTGTTTGAGTACTAGTTATAGCATTAAATCAAAATGTACAGTGCATTAAGGACAAGAGATCCCAGGGGGCGGAGCCAAGATGGCAGATAGTGAGGACGTGCACCGTAGTTTGGGAAAATAAAGTTTCATAACAGTGGAATTACTGTAGCCTCAGGAAAAGACTCAAGAAAAAAACTGCAGAGGAAACGCTTCCGGATCTTGTGGATGTGACACAGAGGACCTACAGGGAGCCTACCGCGTGGAAACTCAACCGCGGGAGATGAGCCACAGACTCTTGCCAGCGCGGGAACGGGTGGGAGGTAAGACAAAGACAGCAGAAACCCGAGACATTGGCGGGTGGGGAAGCAGAGGCCTCTCTTGTCACTCAATGAGCAAAACAAAGAGCAGGAGCCATTTTACATATCTAAAGCGCAGCCAGAAACTCAGTAACTTTGGAATTTGGTGAATCTTGAGAACACATTGAGGGCTGCATAAACTCTTTGTGAGGTCCCAGGGATAGATCAAAAAAATACTCACAGAGGCAAGATTTCAACTAGACTCAATTCCACTCACCTGTGCCGAATTACTTCCCAAATGAGTCAAGAAAAAAAGAGAGAGAGAGAGCAATCCAGCAAGGAGCAAGGGAGAGAACAATCTGGGTGAGTCGCTTTTTGCACAGCCTTAAACCTGAAGAATCAAGAGGAGCTCTCTGGCCACACCCATCACAGCCTCTAAGGATCCATCAAAGCACACAGCCCACTTAGAGGCATAGTATAACGAGAAAAAAAACACCACAGACAAAAAAAAAACACATAAATTATCTCCAGCATGCCAAAAAACAAACGTAGAAACCGAGGTAACAAGAGCAAGGAAGACACTATGATGCACCCAAATGAACAAGACACCCCAATGCAAGATTATGAAGATGAAGAGATAGAGCAAATGCAAGAAGCAGATCTCAAAAAATTGATAAGAACATTAAGAAGTTCTCAAAAACAAATTCTTGAACTACAGAAATCCTTAATGGACAAGATAGAAAAATGTTAAGGAGGAATCAAAATGAAATGAAACAACTAGTAGAACATGAAACTGTGAAGTGACAAAAAACCACAATGAAATGAAGAACTCAATAGATCAAATGACAAACACATTAGAGAGCCTTAAAAACAGAATGGGTGAAGCAGAAGAGAGAATATCGGAATTAGAAGACAGACAACAGGAAAGAAAACAGGCAAATCAAAGAAAAGAAGAAATCAGAAATCTAAAAAATACTGTCAGGAATCTACAGGATACTATTAAAAAACCAAACATTCGGGTTCTAGGAGTTCCTGAAGGCATGGAGAGGGAGAAAGGATTAGAAGGCATTTTCAGTGACATACTAGCAGAAAATTTCCCAGGTTTGGAGAAGGACAGAGACATCCTAGTACAGGAAGCTCATAGAACCCCTAATAAACATGACCAAAAGAGATCCTCACCACGACACGTCGTAATCAAACTCACCACAGTGAAACACAAAGAAAAGATCCTAAAATGTGCAAGAGAGAAACGCCAGATTACTCTCAGAGGATCTCCAATTAGACTCAGAGCAGACTTCTCATCAGAAACCCTACAAGCTAGGAGAGAATGGCGAGATATAGCCCAGGTACTAAGAGAGAAAAACTGCCAGCCCAGAATATTATATCCTGCAAAGCTCTCATTTGTGAATGAAGGTGAAATAAAGACCTTTCACAGCAAACAGAAATTGAAAGAATTTGTCGCCACTCATCCAGCCCTGCAAAAGATGCTTAAAGATGTGTTACATACAGAAACACAGAAACACGGTCACCAATATGAAAGAAGGTAAAGGAAGGAAACCTCGCAGCAAAAGATCACAGGAGTCTCAAACCATATATTAGAAAAAATCTTTGGCAAATGACAGGGCAAAGTTACTCCTTCTCAATAGTCACATTGAATGTTAATGGCTTGAACTGTCCAGTTAAAAGACAACAATTGGCTGATTGGGTTAAGGAACAAAACCCATCTTTTTGCTGCTTCCAAGAAACTCATCTGTCCAACAATGATCCATACAGGCTGAAAGTGAAAGGCTGGAAAAAGATAGACCATGCCAACAGAAATGAAAAACGAACGGGCGTAGCCATCTTAATATCGGACAACATAAACTTTACCACAAAAACTGTCAGGAGAGACAAAGAGGGGCACTATTTAATGATTAAGGGATCCATTCAACAGGAAGATATAACAATTATCAATGTATATGCACCTAATTACAGGGCACCAGCTTATTTAAAAGACTTGTTAAGGGACTTAAAGGGAGACTTAGACCCCAATACAATAGTACTGGGGGACTTCAATACTCCACTCTCAGAGATAGACAGATCAACAGGACAGAAGATCAACAAGGAGACAGTAGATTTAAATGACAAAGGGATCTAACAGATATCTACAGAACATTTCATCCTATATCTAAGGACTTTACATTCTTCTCAGCAGTACATGGAACCTTCTCTAGGATTGACCACATACTAGGCCATAAAGCAAGTCTCAGCAAATTCAAAAGAATTAGAATCATACCATGCAGCTTCTCAGACCACAAAGGAATGAAATTGGAAATTAGCAACTCGGGAATCTCCAGAGCACGTGCAAACACATGGAGATTGAACAACATGCTCCTGAATGAACAATGGGTCATAGAAGAAATTAAAAGAGAAATCAAAAATTTTCTGGAAGTAAATGAGGATAAAAGCACAACATACAAAAACCTATGGGGTACAACAAAAGCAGTGTTAAGAGGAAAGTTTATATCAATAGGTGCCTACATCAAGAAATTCGAAAGGCACCAAATAGATGAGCTTTCAAGTCATCTCAAGGATCTAGAATATCTGCAGCAAACCAAACCCAAACCCATTAGGAGAAGAGAAATAATTAAAATCGAAGAAGAAATCAACAGGATTGAATCCAAAAAAACATTACAAAAAATCAGCCAAAAAAGGAGCTGGTTTTTTGTAAAAATCAATAAAATTGACACCCCATTGGCCCAACTAACTAAAAAAAGAAGAGAAAAGACCCAAATCAACAGGATCAGAGATGAAAATGGAAACGTAACAACAGACACCACAGAAATAAAAAGAATCATCAGAAATTACTACAAGGACTTGTATGCCAGCAAACAGGGAAATCTATCAGAAATGGACAGAATCTTGGACACATACAACCTCCCTAAATTGAGCCAGGAAGACTTAGAAAACCTAAACAGACCCATAACTGACACAGAAATTGAAACAGTAATAAAGGCCCTCCCAACAAAGAAAAGCCCAGGGCCAGATGGATTCACTGCTGAGTTCTACCAGACATTTAGAGAAGAACTAACTCCAATTCTTCTCAAACTATTCAGAACAATCGAAAAAGAGGGAATCCTCCCTAATTCTTTCTATGAAGCCAGCATCACCTTAATTCCTAAGCTGGAAAAAGATGCAGCATTGAAAGAGAATTACAGACCAATATCCCTGATGAACATAGATGCAAAAATACTCAATAAAATTCTGGCCAATAGAATGCAACAACACATCAGAAAGATCATCCACCCAGACCAAGTGGGATTTATCCCCGGTATGCAAGGATGGTTCAACTTCCGCAAAACAATCAACGTAATACACTACATTAACAGACTGCAGAAGAAAAGCCATATGATTCTCTCAATAGATGCAGAGAAAACATTTGATAAAATACAACACCCTTTCATGATGAAAACTCTAAGCAAACTGGGTATGGAAGGAACATTCCTCAATACAATCAAAGCAATATATGAAAAACCCACAGCCAAAAACCTATTGAATGGGGAAAAGTTGGAAGCATTTCCGCTGAGATCTGGTACCAGACAGGGATGCCCACTCTCACCACTGCTATTCAATATAGTTCTGGAAGTTTTAGCCAGAGCTATTAGGCAAGAAAAAGAAATTAAAGGGATACAAATTGGGAAGGAAGAACTCAAACTATCCCTCTTTGCAGATGATATGATTCTTTATTTAGGGGACCCAAAGAACTCTACTAAGAGAATGCTGGAACTCATCGAAGAGTTTGGCAAAGTAGCAGGATATAAAATCAATGCACAAAAATCAACAGCCTTTGTATACACAGGCAATGCCACGGCTGAGGAAGAACTGCTAAGATCAATCCCATTCACAATAGCTACAAAAACAATCAAATCCCTTGGAATAAACTTAACCAAGCACGTTAAAGATCTCTACGATGAAAACCACAAAACCTTAAAGAAAGAATTAGAAGAGGATACCAAAAAATGGAGAAATCTTCCATGCTCATGGATTGGAAGAATCAATATCATCAAAATGTCTATTCTCCCAAAAGCAATTTATACATTCAATGCAATACAAATCCAGATACCAAAGACATTCTTCTCAGATCTGGAAAAAATGATGCTGAAATTCATATGGAGACACAGAAGACCTCGAATAGCCAAAGCAATCTTGTACAACAAAAGCAAAGCCAGAGGCATCACAATACCAGATTTCAGGACATACGACAGGGCAGTTAAATCAAAACAGCATGGTACTGGTACAGAAACAGATGGATAGACCAATGGAACAGAATAGAAACACCAGAAATCAATCCAAATATCTACAGCCAACTTATATTTGATCAAAGATCCAAAACCAATCCCTGGAATAAGGACAGCCTATTCAATAAATGGTCTGGGAAAATTGGATTTCCACGTGCAGAAGCTTGAAGCAAGACCCATACCGTTCACCTTACATAAAAATTCACTCAACATGGATTAAAGACTTAAATCTACTACCCGAAACCATCAAATTATTAGAGAGCATTGGAGAAACCCTGCAAGATATAGGTACAGGCAAAGACTTCTTAGGAAAGACCCCAGGAGCACAGGCAGTCAAAACCAAAATTAACATTTGGGATTGCATCAAATTGAGAAGTTTCTGTACTTCAAAAGAAACAGTCAGGAAAGTGAAGAGGCAACCGACAGAATGGGAAAAAATATTTGCAAACTATACTACAGATAAAGGGTTGATAACCAGAATCTACAAAGAAATCAAGAAACTCCACAACAACAGAACAAACAACCCACTTAAGAGAAGGGCCAAGGACCTCAAGAGACATTTTTCGAAAGAGGAAATCCAAATGGCCAATAGACACATGAAAAAATGTTCAATATCACTAGCAATCAGAGAAATGCAAATCAAAACCACAATGAGGTTTCACCTCACCCAGGTGAGAATGGCTCACATCCAGAAATCAACCAACAACAGATGCTGGAGAGGATGTGGGGGAAAAGGGACACTAACCCACTGTTGGTGGGAATGCAAACTGGTTAAGCCACTATGGAAGTCAGTCTGGAGATTCCTCAGAAACCTGAACATAACCCTACCATACAACCCAGCCATCACACTCCTTGGAATTTACCCAAAGGAACTTAATTTGGCTAATAAAAAAGCCATCTGCACATTAATGTTTATTGCAGCTCAATTCACAATAGCTAAGACCTGGAACCAACCCAAATGCCCATCAACAGTAGACTGGATAAAGAAATTATGGGACATGTACTCCATAGAATACTATACAGCAGTAAGAAACAATGAAACCCGGTCATTTGCAACAAGATGGAGGAATCTGGAAAACATCATGCTGAGTGAATTAAGCCAGTCCCAAAGAGAAAAATATCATTTGTTTTCCCTGATCGGCGACCACTGAGCACCAAAGGGGAAACCTGTTGAAGTGAAATGGACACTATAAGAAACAATGACTTGATCAGCTCTTGTCCTGACTGTTGATGTACAATGTAATACTTAATCCTTTTTAGTATTTGTTGTTGTTGTTGTTGTTCTAGTACTAGTGGTTGAACTCTGTAATTAACACACAATTATTCTTAGGTGTTTAAATTTTAACTGAAAAGTGATCCTTGTTAAATTTCAGAGTGGAAAAAGAGAGGGAGGAGATGTACAATTTGGGACATGCTCAATCAGACTTGCCCCAAATGATGGAGTTAGAAATGTGCCAGGGGATTCCAATACAATCCCATCAAGGTGGCATGTACCAATGCCATCTCACTAGTCCAAGTGATCAATTTCAGTTCACAACCGATGGCTCTATAAGGTCTAAGAGTAAAAGGGATCACACAAACAGGACAAGTGTCTGCTAATACTAACTGATAGAATCAAAAAGGGAGAGAAAGATCCAACATGGGAAGTGGGATACACAGCAGACTCATACAATGGCAGACGTCCTAAACAACACTCTGGCCTCAGAATCAGCCATTAAGGCATTTGGATCTGGCTGAAGAGCCTATGAGAGTATTGTAGTCATGGAAATCCAAGATACCATGGAAAAGAAAAAAAGAAAAAGAAGAAGACCTAAATGAAAGATCTCTGTGAGTGAGATCCCAGTGGAAAGAATGGGGCCATCAAAGAAGGAGGTACCATTCTCCGAAGGGAGGAGAGAACTTCCACTTTGACTATGACCCTATCAGAATAAGACCAAAGTCAGCGAACTCTAAAGGCTTCCATAGCCCTGGCAACTCATGACTAGAGCCTGGGGAGATTACTGATGCCATGAACAGGAGTTTCAAATTGCTAAGTCAGCAACAGGAGTCCCTGTGGACTTACATTCCATGTGGGATCTGTCCTTAATGTGTTGTCCAATGTGAAGTGATGCTATAACTAGTACTGAAACAGTATTTTTACACTTTGTGTTTCTGTGTGGGTACAAACTGATGAGATCTTTACTAATTATATACTGAATTGATCTTCTGTATATAAAGATAATTGGAAATAAAAAAAAAGCTGGTGTTAATTGGAAATGGCATAGAAAATTAATTAATTTTTTTAAAAAAATATTATGTAGGATCTCTGTCTTTAATGTGCTGTACACTGTTATTTAATGCTATAACTAGTACTCCAACAGTATTTTTTTTCCACTTTGTGTTGCTATATGGGGCAAACTGTTGAAATCGGTACCTAATATATACTAAACTGATCTTCTGTATATAAAAAGAATTGAAAATGAAAAGAAAAAAAAGGACAAGAGATCCCACATGAAGAGCAAGTGCACAGTGACTACTTTTGTTGACCCAACAAATTGACACTCTTGTTTATGGTGCCAGTAACCACCCTAGGCTGTCGTCATGAGTTGCCAAGGCTATGGAAGCCTTCCAAGTTTGCTGACTCTGCTCATATTTAGACAAGGTCATAAAAGACAGGGTGAGGATAGTAACCAATGATCCTAAGAGTGCCGTTAACCAGGTCTGAACAATTATACAGCATTAAGTGGGGAAGAGGACCATCAGTACACACAGGTTGGGAGTAGAGCCATTGGAGGTAGAGTAGAGGTTATAATTACAAAGGAATGAGGCCCAAGTACGCTAGACAAGGTCTAGAACAAAGGACAGAGTCATTATTAGAGGAGCTAAGAAAGGTGCTGTCTAAGCTACAAGTAATTTTTCTGATTGAGAGGCAAACAGAACCTGACAGAAGGGGCTTGATAATAATCTGGTGGGTTTTAGGCCTTGTAAGTTGAGAGGCCCAGACCTATCTATCTCTTCACATGGGCTATATCCTAAGGGAGTGTGAACCTCCTAGGGGAAGGCACTCTGTTGACTTTCATTACTTAGCTGGCCTGGGAGGAGTGCTGGCCAGGAAAAAGCAGGTGGCATCTCTAACAAGAAATTTACAGTTCTGCCTGCAATGTTGCTGACCCTACTTGGCCGTTCCCTCAGCTGCAGTGGTCACTTTGGAAGTTGGGCTGAGTGAAGGGCTTTTCAGCTTAGAGCCAATCAGATCTGTGGCTCTGACCTGGGCATCCTTCGACTCCAGGGCAGGTCCATTTCCAGTGATCCAACTCTTGGCAGAGCTGCCAGGGCTCTGCACAAGTTGACTTCTGCTGAAGCCCAGGCTTACCACATTGAAAGCCACTGCAGTGGACTGGCCTGTTGGGTCTCCTTGAGGGCAGATCACTGTACAGATCAGCCATTAATAGGCCTGCCACCCATTGCTTCTGATGCCTAGCTTTCTTTGCCTCCTGGTTTGTGTTCAAGCAGACCAGAGGATGCAAGTCAAGGGAGAGCCCAAGTCCCATCTCTAATATTCAGTGGCCTGAACTACAAGTCTATAGTCACCAGCATGTTCTGTAGTACTTTTTCTAAGGTAGACAATGCCTATGAGGAAAATTATATTCTCACTTTAAAACTTTCTTTCCCTTTGGTCTGAAAGGGAGGTTTTTTATACTTACTGTTTACTTCGCTGATGGCGAAGTAAATCTAGCTATGAAATTATAATTTAAGCTTTTATTTTGGCTATGCTATTACAGAAAAATGTTAGCCATCTCTTTTATAAGGTCTAAAGATTAAATTGTGCATCCTACAGATTCCTTCATAATAGAATTAGTTTCCTACATTGAGGAGAATAGAGAAATGAAAGAACAAGTTGGGCTTAGAATAGAGAAATGAGGGAGCAAGCCCTAGATCGCTTGCTGACAATAGCAATATCACATGAATACTTAGCAAACCGTTTCAACCATTAGATAACAACTTAAGAAAACATTTACCAGAAGGTCAATGCCTTCTATAAATTTTAAGAATCATGTATTTGAAAACACCTCTTAAATATCTAACATGGTGTAGTTTGTTTAACCAGTAAACTTAAGCACAACCATATAAAATGTTTTTAGTTTCTTTCTACCAACAAGTATAAAACATATGATGCAGAGATTCAAGTCACGCAAATTAAAATGTATCTTTGATTGATTTTAGCAGCTTAAATTTATGGACAATCTTATCTATAAGCCAATTAAAAGAAAATTCTTAATAAAATTTTATTAAATTTATAAAATGTTATGTTGATTTTATCTATATACACCCATCATTTTCATGATAGTATGTGTATGTGTATATGGCCCAAATCAGCTGTCTCCAAAATTTATTTCATAAATTTCTAACCATCCATGAGATCCTATTTGCAGAAAGACCTCTAAGCATGTAATTAACATCAAATGATATTATAATTGTGAAGCATTGATTCAAATTGAACTAAGATCCTATAAAAAGGTATATACATGGACAGAGGAAATCTCACGTAAGGATACAGCAAGGCAGTGGCAGTGTGATAGTTAGAGAAGCTTCAGGAGAAACTGCACCTGCTATTACCTTGCATTTAAATTTTCATTCTCTAAAACCACAAGAAAAATGTTGCTTTGATCAAACAACACATTCTACAGTATTGGGTTGTGGCAACCAGAGCATGGTAATATCCTCCTGTCTCTGCGTACATTTTTGGCAGCCAACTAGTATGCCAGTATTGTTATCAGAAATACAGAAATTTAAACTGTGGTTTCATGTGGCCAAACATCTAAACAGAGAAAACAAATATGAAATCAGAGTATCCATCTTGAGGATCCTAGAAAACAAGAAACCAAATATACGAGGAAATGAACAATAAAGATCAGAGCAGAAATAAAAGGAATATTAATATTAAAGATAAGTGTATTGGCCAGGGACACAGCTCAGTAGGCTTATCCTCCACCTGCGGCACTGGCACCTGGGTTCTAGTCCCGGATAGAGTGCCAGATTTTGTCCCGGTTGCTTCTCTTCCAGTGCAACTCTCTGCTGTGGCCCGGGAATGCAGTGGAGGATGGCCCAAGTCCTTGGGCCCTGCACCCACATGGGAGACCAGGAGAAGTGCCTGGCTCCTGGCTTCAGATCAGCGCAATGCACTGGTCACAGTGGCCATTGGAGGGGGTGAACCAACAGAAAAAAGGAAGACCTTTCTCTCTGTCTTTCTCTCTCACTGTCCACTCTGCCTGTCAAAAAAAAAAAGTAAAAAAAAAAGATAAGTGTGTTAAAGTTCTGATTTTTAATAGAAGAACAGTTCTTAGCTAGGTTTTATAAAATAGATTCAAGTAAATAAAATAAAAAGGAGACACTGCAATTCATATCACAGATATACAATCGATCACTAAGGAATAGTAACAGCAACTGTAAATTATAAAATTGAAAAAAAATGTTTATTTTGTGGATACATATAACCTACCAAACCTGAGCCAGGAATATATAAAATACCTGAATAGACCAATAGTGAGTAACAACATTAAGTCAAAAATAACATGTGTAGAAGATACTTCCTAAATGTTTTTAGGGGAGCACATTCCCCTGGAATAGGACATGTCTGCAGTTCTGTCTTTGCCTGTGCAGGCTGGGTGAGTGCACACCCTTCCTATGGAATGTGACGGCAGAAGGCAGCAGGGTGGGTAATCTGTAACTAATGGTAAATACTGGTTTCAGGAGCTCAAGACTGTAAATAAGATTCTGGATACTGGTACTGCATGACTGTTGTCCTTCAGAACATAGGTTTCGACTTTTCCTGTTCATATGGTGTACTTTGGTTAGTGTATTTCTGTGCCTACATGCTTGGTAGCTTGTTGAATTGCTTGTAGCCTCTAATAAAATGTGCTGGCTGAAAGTTGTCTTCTGGCACATTCCTCTGATAGAGGCCCCTGTGTTCAATTTCTTCATTTTGAAAAACCTCACAAAAGTGTTCAAATAAAAGTTCAGTACCAAATATCTCCACTACTAAAATCTATCAAATTAAAAAAAAAATCCATGTTTTCTAAAATTATTTGAAAAAATAATAGGGAAAGAAACTTTCCAAACTCATCATATGAGGCCAGCATTTCTTAAAGTGAACTGACACTTGGAAAATCTACATTTATCTCTGATTCTCTGTGGTTCAAATAAAAAATATAGACCAGAGTGTCTGATGAATATAGATGCAACGTACTCCTCATAATAGATTCCATTTTAGAATTCAAAAACATATAAACAAGATCAGATATCATAATCAATTCAGATGTAACCTAGGAATAGAGAAAATATGAATGTGAATCATAATTCCAATAATTCACATCAATCAAAAAATAAACATTATAGTCATCTAAATAGATGTAGAAAACATATTCACATAAAATAATGCATCCATGTATGAGAAAAGTATTGAGCAGAATATTTTTAGACTGCACCTACTTCAGGGAAAAAAATACATTAGAGAAGCCCAGAGCCAAATCCTATTGAATGACTAAAAACTGAAAATATTTCCTCTATGATCTGGAACTATAAAGTGATGCACACACTCTCTTCTTGAAATCAATATTGCAATGTATGTTCTGGGCCAAACAAGTACACAAGGGAAGGAAATAAAAGATATAGAAATAGGAAAGAAGAAATTCAAATCATTTATATATCCAGATGACTTAATTCTATTGATAAAAAGTACAATGAGTTCACCAAGAGGACGTTAGAACTGGTAAATGGCATTGGCAGACTTGCAGGATATAAAGTAAATACAAAAAATCAGAAATAATTTTATATATCTATACTATTGTGAACCCATTTACAAAGAAAGTATAGGAGAAATTAAATTCATAATAAGAATAAAATATCCTAGAATAAATTTGACTTGGGATGTGAAATACCTCTACAACAAAAATTACAAAATCATGATAAAAGAAATTAAAGTCCGAAAAAAGCTCGGCAAGATGGCGGAATAGGAAGGGAGCACATTGATATTCTTCGGCAAGACACAGGTTAATAAAAGTGGAGATACTGCATGGTCAAGGAAGAGTAGGGGAAGAAACAGCAGAGGAAACTCTTCCGGAACTAGTGATTCACAGTGGACCTGCGTGGAGAGCGTGGGAGCCCAAGTTCGGGACACCAGCGGCAGACTCAATGCACCAGCGCTGGAACGCGAGGTGAGCCGAACCTCAATAGCCCGAGACACCAGCGGGCAAGCGGAAAGAGGAGACTAGAGGGAACGAGGCTTGAAACTCCGTGGGGAAAAGTTCACCAGGCTAACTAGAAGAGAGAGAGGAAAAAAAAAAAGTGACCGAAACGGACACGAGTTTCTCTTTCTCCGCTCACCCCTCAAGGGCGAGCAAGACAGAGCAGGCGCCATTTTGGACATACGTCATAAGCAGGGCGACCTCAGGTCTGCACCAGCCCTGAGCCGAGCAGAAAAACCTGACTCTGGGGGGGGTGAAATAACAGGAGATTAGCATCTAACTTGGCAACCCAGTGGGAGACTGCAGAATTGGAGCCCGCACCGAGGGCAGCAGAGATTCCCTGTGTGGTCCTTGGGAAAGAGCTTCTGATCTCTGGCTCCTGTGGGTATATCATTTGCCTGCTAACTACCTCCAATTATGTTCAGCTGTGTGGAATTACTTCCCTTTTGAATCAAAAAAAAAAGAAAGAAAGAAAGAAAGAGAGATTTACCACGCCTAACCTGGGAGTGTCATCTTGACACACCCTCAACCCTGAGGAACCAAACACAGCTCTCAGTCCACACCCATCTCAAGCCTCTAAGGCTCTACCGAAAGCAGACAGTCCACTTAATATAGAGTCATAGTATAACAAGAAAAAAAACACCACAGTGAAGAAACCAAATATCTCCAACATGCCATACAACAAACGCAAAAACCGAGGTAACAAGAACAAGGAAGATACTATGATGCCCCCAAATGAAAAAGACACCCCAACTCAAGATTATGAAGATAATGAGATCGAAGAAATGCAAGAAGCGGATCTCAAAAAATTGATAAGAACATTAAGAAGTTCTCAAAAACAAATTCTTGAACTACAGAAATCCCTAATGGACAAGATAGAAAATCTCTCTTGTGAAAATGAAATATTAAGGAGGAATCAAAATGAAATGAAACAACTAGTGGAACAAGAAACTGTGATAGTGACGAGAAATCATAATGAAATGAAGAATTCAATAGATCAAATGACAAACACATTAGAGAGCCTTAAAAACAGAATGGGCGAAGCAGAAGAGAGAATATCAGACTTAGAAGACAGAGAACAGGAAAGGAAACAGGCAAACCAAAGAAAAGAAGAAGAAATTAGAAATCTAAAAAATATTGTCAGGAATCTACAGGATACTATTAAAAAATCTAACATTCGGGTTCTAGGAGTTCCTGAAGGCATGGAGAGGGAGAAAGGATTAGAAGGCATTTTTAGTGAGATACTAGCAGAAAATTTCCCAGGTTTGGAGAAGGACAGAGACATCCTAGTACAGGAAGCTCATAGAACCCCTAATAAACATGACCAAAAGAGATCCTCACCACGACATGTTGTAATCAAACTCACCACAGTGAAACACAAAGAAAAGATCCTAAAATGTGCAAGAGAGAAACGCCAGATTACTCTCAGAGGATCTCCAATTAACTCACAGCAGACTTCTCAGCATAAACCCTACAAGCTAGAAGGGAATGGCGAGACATAGCCCAGGTACTAAGAGAGAAAAACTGCCAGCCCAGAATATTATATCCTGCAAAGCTCTCATTTGTGAATGAAGGTGAAATTAAGACTTTTCATAGCAAACAGAAACTGAAAGAATTTGTTGCCACTCATCCTGCCCTGCAAAAGATGCTTAAAGATGTGTTACACACAGAAACACAGAAACATGGTCACCAATATGAAAGAAGGTAAAGGAAGGAAACCTCACAGCAAAAGATCACAGGAAGCTCAATTTCTCTTTGACATAGAATTAAACTCTGATGCTCTGTTAGAGCAATGTGTTAAAGTAATCTATTATGTTCTCTTGATGTCTGTTAAATTCTAATTGTTCAAAAACAGCTGAATTTTTATTAAGAGCTATGGGTTATTTAAATATGTGCTTATTTTCAAAGATTTGAATAATCACCTTGTAACAATGATCAAATTTGGTCTATGTTATGTCATGATTTTAAGGAATCTTATTTCAACCAGATATTTTGGATTTTGATATTGGTCTATTATGCTATAACATAGCATATGTGCGTACATATTGTATGTCCACATGGGGAAATTTTATTAAGAGTTTTATTTTAAATGGCTTATAGATAAGATTGTCCATAAATTTAAGCTACTAAAATCAATCAAAGATACATTTTAATTTGTGTGACCTGAATCTGTGTATCATATGTTTTAAACTTGTTGGTAGAAAGAAACTAAAAACATTTTATATGGTTGTGCTTAAGTTTACTGGTTAAACAAACTACACCATGTTAGATATTTAAGAGGTGTTTTCAAATACATGATTCTTAAAATTTATAGAAGGCATTGGACCTTCTGGTAAATGTTTTCTTAAGTTGTTATCTAATGGTTGAAACCGTTTGCTAAGTATTCATGTAATATTGCTATTGTCAGCAAGCGATCTAGGACTTGCTCCCTCATTTCTCTATTCTAAGCCCAACTCGTCCTTTCATTCCTCTATTCTCTTCAAGGTAGGAAACTAACTCTATTATAAAGAAATCTGTAGGATGCACAATTTAATCTTTAGACCTTATAAAAGAGATGGCTAACATTTTTCTGTAATAGCATAGCCAAAATAAGAACTTAAATAATAATCTCATAGCTAGATTTACTTCGCCATCAGCGAAGTATACAGTAAGTAGAAAAAAAAAACCTCCCTTTCAGACCAAAGGGAAAGAAAGTTTTAAAGTGAGAATATAATTTTCCTCATGGGCATTGTCTACCTTAGAAAAACTACTACAGAACATGCCTGTGACTATAGACCTGTAGTTCAGGCCACCGAAGATTAGAGATGGGACTTGGGCTCTCCCTTGACTTGCATCCTCTGGTCTGCTTTAACACAAACCAGGAGGAAAAGAAAGCTTGGCATCAGAAGCAATGGGTGGCAGGCCTATTCATAGCTGATCTGTACGGTGATCTGCCCTCAAGGAGACCCAACCAGCCAGTCCACTGTAGTGGCTTTCAAAATGGTAAGCCTGGGCTTCAGCAGAAGTCAGCTTGTGAAGAGCCCTGGCAGCTCTGCCAAGAGTTGGATCACTGGAAATGGACCTGCCCTGGAATCGAAGGATGCCCAGGTCAGAGCCACAGATCTTATTGGCTCCAAGCTGAAAAGCCCTTCACTCAGCCCAACTTCCAAAGTGACCACTGCAGCTGAGGGGATGGTCAAATAGGGTCAGCAACATTGCAGGCAGAACTGTAAATTTCTTGTTAGAGATGCCCCCTGCCTTGACCTGGCCAGCTCTCCTCCCAGGCCAGCGAAGTAATGAAAGTCAACAGAGTGCCTTCCCCTAGGAGGTTCACACTCCCTTAGGATATACCCCATGTGAAGAGATAGATAGGTCTGGGCCTCTTAACTTACAAGGCCTAAAGCCCACCAGATTATTATCAAGCCCCTTCTCAGGTTCTATTTGCCTCTCAATCAGAAAACTTAATTATAGCTTAGACAGCACCTTTCTTAGCTCCTCTAATAATGACTCTGTCCGTTGTTCTAGACCCTGTCTAGCACACTTGGGCCTCATTTCTTTGTAATCATAAGCTCTACTCTACCACCAATGGTTCTACTCCCAACCTGTGTGTACTGATGGTCCTCTTCCCCACTTAATGCTGTATAATTGTTCAGACCTGGTTAAGGCCACTCTTAGGATCATTGGTTACTATCCTCACCCTGTCTTTTATGACCTTGTCTAAATATGAGCAGAGTCAGCAAACTTGGAAGGCTTCCATAGCCTTGGCAACTCATGACGACAGCCTAGGGTGGTTACTGGTGCCATAAACTAGCGTGTCAATTTGTTGGGTCAACAACAGGAGCCACTGTGCACTTGCTCCTGATGTGGGATTTCTGTCCTTACTGTGCTGTACATTGTGATTTAATGCTATAACTAGTACTCAAACAGTATGTTTCACTTTGTGTTTCTATGTGGGTGCAAACTGTTGAAATCTTTATACTAAATTGATCTTCTGTATGTAAAGAGAATTGAAAATGAATCTTAATGTGAATGGAAGGGGAGAGGGAGCGGGAGAGGGGAGGGTTGCGGGTGGGAGGGAAATTATGGGAAGGGGAAGCCATTGTAATCCATAAGCTGTATACTGGAAATTTATATTCATTAAATAAAAGTTAAAAAAATAAAAAAAATTAAAAAAAAGAAATTAAAGTCCAAAAACTCTCATGTTCATGGCTTGAAGTAATTCCCAGGATTTCCATAGTATCCAAATCAATTTACAGATACAATATAATTTACATCAAATTTCAAAGAAATGATTCACATATCTAGAAAAACAAACCTAAACTTCATATATTCATATGGATTTAAAAAAAATCCCAAATAGACAAAGCAATCTTGAGAAACAGAACAAATCTGGAGGCACAACACATGGATTCAATATATACTACAGAGGCAACATAATCGCTGGCATAAAAACTGATGCATAAACCAGAGTAAGAGGATGGAGGCTTCCAGAAAGAAACACAGATATTTACAGATCATGGATCTTTGACAAGGTAATAAAAATTAACTTGTAAAGCAAATGCAAATAGTAAATGGTCCAGAGGAAATTGGATGTCCATCTGGACATGACTAAACGTAAATTACCTCCACTAGTATCTGATACAAAATCAACTGATACTGAGTCAAGGATCTAAATGTAAGACCAGCAATTCACAAAATATAGAGAAAACTTACCTGAACCCCTATGTTTATTGCAGCTCAATTCACAGAAGCTAAGAGATGTAATCAACCTGGAGGTCCACCAAATGAATACTGGTTAAAGAAAATGTGGCATATATACACTATGCAATACTACTCAGCTGTATAAATGAATGAGACACTGTCATTTGCAACAAAATATGTGGAACTAGCAACCACTGTGCTCAGTGAAATAAGACAGCCCCTAAAAGATAAATATTGCATGTTTTCTGTGATTTGTGGTAATTAATGTACAGATCACAAAAATGTAGTGTATATGAGTGAAATTGGCCCTTTGAGATTTGATCATTGTTTATGGTTTTTGTGTATTTTAAAAACCCAAAAGACTGGGATAAAATATTTGGAAATTCTGCATTTGATAAAGCAGTGAAACCCAATATATATATATATATATATGGAACTGCTCAAATTATACAACAAACAATGTTAAACATTGTGAAAGGACCTGAACAGGCATCTCTCCAAAGAAGAAATATTCATGGTCAAGAAATATGGAAATACATGCAATATAATTAATTATAGGAACATTTAAATCGAAATACACTGGGTATCACCTCACTCCAAAAAACAAATGCTGATGGGATGTGAAGAAAAGAAAAACCTAGTAAGTTACTGATGAGAATGCAAATTAGCCTGAGCATTATAGAGACCAATATGGTCATTCCTCAAAAAATGAAAAGTGATAAACCTCTCCAAAAATTGTGTATGTGTCAGAAGGAAATTCAATCTGCATATCAAAGAGATACCTCCCTTCCTGTGTTGACTATAGTACTATTCACAGTAGCCATGGTATGGGATCAACCTATGTGTCTGTCAATGGGTTAAGGGTCAACATAACCTCATTCAGTGATTAAAAAAGTATGCAATATTATTTGCAGCAAAATGGATGGAACTGGAGACACTTAAGAGAAATAAGAGCAGCATTGAAAGAAATAAATCTAACATGTTCTCTTTCATATGTGCTGTCTAAAAACAGCTGATATAAATTTATAATTGTTTTAATCAGGATGGGAAGAGTGATTACTGAGGATACAGGCAGGTAAGATAGCAGATACAGAAAGAGAGTTATAAAGAAGCAACCAGTTGCAATATGCCATAATATGGCGCTGAGATTGTAGTTCACAAAAAGATATTTTTTATCAGAAGCTGGAGTGGAGGAGCTTGTGGGCAATCAACACTAAGAAAGTAAATGGAAAACCTGGTTTCCAAGATTGATTAAGTTATGCTATGTAACTTCTCAAATGTTGTACATTACCTTATAATAATATACAATTAGTACATGTTAATCAAAGATTGAATACAATTTTTTAAATGAGGTGCTTCTCTATACACAATGAGCTATGTACAAAAAGTAATGAACAAAGCAACTTCATTTACAAAGCATGAGAAAACAGCCAGTAATTTCCAGTATCATTATGGTTTAAATGCAAATAATCTTACAACTTAAAAATCAAGGCTGCCTTGCCAATTGACTTTCTACTCATCCCTTGCATGATTTATAGCTAGACTTTCTGATATTCTATGAATTCCATTGTTGCAAAGCTAAACTTGAACCTAGAAGGAAGAACAGTTATACTGTTTTTAAGATTCATTTACTTACTTGAAAAGGGTACAGAGGTGGGATACAGAGATCTTGCATCCATTGGTTCACACATCAATGATTTCAAATGTTGAGGATGGGTCAGGCAGGTACTCCTTTTGTGTCCTCAATGTGTGTGGAAGATATATGAGTACTTAAGCCATCATTCAATGCCCCTCAGATGCATTGGCAGGAATCTGGATTGAACGGGTGAACTCTTCAAAACTTGAATGAAGCACAAATATATGAAACAAGGGCAGCCCAACTGGTGGCTTAACCCACTGCCCACAACCTCACCACTTTATACTGTTTCATTCATTCTGAACACTGTTGTCAAAATACAGGCACAATGTTCAACCTTGGTTCCATGTTTAAAAACTCAGTTTAAAAACAGGTTTGGGATAAATACTTACTGTGGCAATTAAGAAAATTTATTCCACAATGGAATAAATGGTTCTGATGCTGATTCCAGCTTCCACTTAAATCAGATGCTGGGAAGCCAATGTGATGACTCAAGACATGGAGTTTGTGCTACCCACATGGAAAACCTGGATTGAGTTACCAGCTCTCTGGTTTAGACCTGATACCCCCGGAGGTAGTGAGCATTTCTGAAATGAACTTGTGAGTAGGAGCCCTTTCTCTCATTCACTGTTTCTTGCTTTCGCTCATAAGGAAAGAATTCATCAGAAAGAGCAGCATAAGTTTGGATGTCAGACCACGTAAGGAAAAGACCAAAAACAAATGAAGTTACAGCAATATATTTACTTGTTTTATTCCCATTCTTGATTCCTGATGTCTTAATAATGCATTTAAGTGAGATCTTACACTATGTTCAATTTAAAGGAAAAGAGAAGTTGGGCATTTGGCATAATTTTTCAAGAGGCTCCTTCGGTGCCTTCATCCTACACTGGGGTACCAAAGTTATGTTGTGACTAAACTCCCAATTTCAGCTTCCTACTAATATTCACCATGGAAGGAAGCAGGTGGTTGCTCAAGATATCTGCTAACTGAATCTTGGACAGAGATTGTGTTCCTAGCTCCTTATTTGGCTAGGCCAATTTGCACTGTTACAGGAATTTGAGGATGAAACCAGCAGATAATAGACCACTCTCTTTCTGCATTGCATAAATAAAATAAATGAATAAAAATTTAAAAATAAAATGATAAGAAAAAGTAAAAAATTAAAATAAGAACTAATATGGGTGTTTGGTGCAACAGTTAGCACATCAAATGTGATGGCCACATCTTTTATCAAAATGTCAATTTTGAGTACAATAGCTCCAATTCTGATTCAACTTGTTGCCAATGAACACCATGGGAAGCAGCAGGTGATGGCTCAAGTGCTTGGACCCTTGTCACACATGGGTCACACATATCTTAAGCCTAGCAAAGCTGTAACTCTGGTAGAGTTTTAGAGATTAAGACAGTAGCTGGAGGATCCTTTTCCCTGTGC
This sequence comes from Lepus europaeus, assembly GCF_033115175.1. Classification (NCBI taxonomy): domain Eukaryota; kingdom Metazoa; phylum Chordata; class Mammalia; order Lagomorpha; family Leporidae; genus Lepus; species Lepus europaeus. The sequence continues at coordinate 203,823 of NW_026909053.1, read as the reverse complement.
ATTTTAGTATTTAAAATGAGCAATTAATAAATATGACATAAAAATAATGCAAACAGAAAGAAAACCATAACAAATATGATATACACTATGCCAACTATATCAATAATCATTTTAAATGTTTATTATCTAAATATGCTAATTAAAATCAACATATAGGAAAATTTAAGCCCAGACCCATCTTTGTGCTGTCTATAGGAAAACTACTGAAATGTATATACATATGGAGGGGATTTAAATTCATTTAGGTCAAAGGAGAACAAATCTCATTTGCATAGTAGTTCAAGTAGTCTACTGTGTAACATGATAATGATAGTTAATTACAATAAGACATTAGGTTTTGAGTATTTTCATTATGTAAAATAGGAATATGGTATAATAAATATGGTGATTGTCTTGATATATATATTTCCAAAAATCATTCTAACTTAATATACATATATACAGATTTCAAAAATGAAAAATGAAGATATAAACTAATTAAATCAAAAATATGCAGAAACATAGCTCATTATAACACCAGCACAATGAAGCCTGTAAAAGCAATATGTATTTTAGGTTAATTAGGATTTATGTAAGAAACATTACAAGGTTTATATAGTGAGAGGAACAGGCAGTTCTTCATGAGGATATTACAATGCTTCATATCAGTGTTCCTAAATAGACCATCAAAATATATTAGAAAAATGCTTACAAAACTGCAAATATAGACCACTATTAATCAGTACAGATAAATAAAATGGTATAAATGCCCCACCAGGGTTAATTAGTAGTTATCAATATGTCATTGTGCAGATATGTCAGCTAAAATTTGATGGAGAAAATAAATAAGTAAGGTAATTCCAAATGCTGCAAAATCACAAAAATAGTATATATGGATGAAAAGATAGACAATTAATTCACCCATACTATCAATGTTTCCTACAAAATCAGAGCTTACCCACAATCTATAACCTGACAGCATTTTTCTGGCATGTAAAAAAATATTGACCAAGAATTGTCACATGAGGAACGGAAACCAGGAAAGATGTTGTCACAAATATCAAATACAAAGCAAGGGAAACTCATGGTTTAGATAAACAGAATGTAAGCAATCAAAAACACCAAAAAGAGTCAGGATGTGGTCTCTGTGGAGGAAAAGGGGAAGAAACTGGGAAAAAACCTGAACTGACCAAGGCCCATTTATTTTAATGGGTACTGACTCTATGGATGCTAACATTCTTACTCAAATTTAGCAGAAAACAATGTCAACACTTCTCTTTCCTTTCAGTTTTTATCATTGGATAATCTCAGATTTCTATGCAAGAAAATGTCTAACATTGAAATCATGACACATAATTTCTAAATATGTGGGTAAAGTGTAATTAAAAGGCAACAAATTTCTACAAAGACATGAAAAAAAAACTAGCTCTGGGAAGCAGCTTGTTAATCCCACAATTCACAAAGGAACTCAAACTCAGAACATTATCCAGGTTTGCACACATTGGGGATCATTCTGAGGCGATGCAGACTAAGAGGTCTTACTCCAAGGTTCTGAGTGAGGCACACCTCAGCAGCCAGAAAATTTAATTAATTTACTGACTCAGATATTCTGTTATTAGCAACAAGAAAACTGACCAAGAACCCTAAGAAGGGCTGTGCTGAGAGGAGAGTTGTGAGCTGGACACCTGGTTTCTCTGCTTAGGGAAATCAGGCCACATATGAAAGTTGAATTCTCCATGGGGATTCTCTTGCTCTCCATACACAATTTGGAAAGCTGTGAGGTTCCAGGGTTCACACAAACTCACTTCATTTAGAGACAGGATGATCTTGAGACAAGATTATGAGCCACTGTTCCATACTGAGTTAGAGTCCTCATGTTAAATTTCTGTCTTTAATTTTCTATCATGACATTAATGATGTGATATTGCTATGATATTGATGGCTATATTGACTGTTTTTTACTGATTATGGTTAAATTAACTGTTGTTTACTGATTATGGTTATATGTTAAGCTTACATTGTCATAATATATACAATAGTTTAATGTTAAACATAGAGCTATAGATTATTAGACATAAGTTAATTAGACACATAGTTAAGTCTAAAATAAAATTATAAGAAATTTTTCTTATATACCAGAAGTAAAAGTGTGGAGTGTAGGAGATGGAGTCCCTAGCTTACTAAATGCCAGTTCCGCTTCTGTACTCTGGCTGCTTGCTTGCCTGCTATGCTCCCCTGGAATTTATGACCTCCTACCCCCCACCAGCTCCCCTGGAATTTATGACCCAATGCTTCCCATCAGTTCTTCCTTGTGCCATCTCCTTTGTGTGGCCCTCCCGCCACATAACATAGATAGTCATTATGTTTAAATGAACTAATGAACACGTTAGGTCCCAATATATTGCCATATAGAGAATAAGAATGTAACCTGCAAAGGAGATGACCTGCACCCTTGTAAGTGTGAGGCTATAAAAACCTCTCTTATGCGGCTGGTGCCATAGCTTAACAGGCTAATCCTCCACCTTGCGGTGCCGGCACACTGGGTTCTAGTCCCGGTTGGGGCGCCGGATTCTATCCTGCTTGCCCCTCTTCCAGGCCAGCTCTCTGCTATGGCCCGGGAAGGCAGTGGAGGATGGCCCAAGTGCTTGGGCCCTGTACCTGCATGGGAGACCAGGAGAAGCACCTGGCTCCTGACTTCGGATCAGCGAGATGCGCTGGCCGCAGTGGCCATTGGAGGGTGAACCAATGGCAAAGGAAGACCTTTCTCTCTGTCTCTCTCTCTCACTATCCACTCTGCCTGTAAAAAAAAAAAAAAAAAAAAAAACCTCTCTTATGCAATCGAGAGGGCCTTTTGCCTGTGCACTGCTAAATGGCTGTGTGCGGGTAGGCGGTCCCAGCCGGCTGGTAACAAATAAACCTCTGCTTTTGCATCCGCAACTGTGCCTTGTGCGTTGATTGGGAAATTCCGACTCAACATTAGAAAAAAAGCTTAAGAAATTGTCTGATTACATGGGAAAAATTAAACACATTAAGGAAATGTCACTGGAGAAGAAGCTAAGGGCCCTTGTATTCATGCAAGAAAGAATTCTCTGTGAGACAGAGAGCAGTGGAAAGCAAAGTAGCAAAATTTTTTTAGGGTTGGGACATACATAAGAACAGATGGGCGCCTCTCCAGACAGAACCTGAGAGAGTGCCTAGTTCACATTTAAGCAAAGGTTTTTATGGGGCTGGGTCTTGCCTTTCTGCCTTTTTTCTCCCCATCTTCTCCAGAACAAAGGACTTCTTAGGTGTAAATACAAAAAATTCCTTTCTGATTTTCCCACTGAAGTCAGATTGGGGAAGCCTGGCTAACTTGGCCAAGAGACTTCTCTCTAGGGTGCCTGCCTTAGAGGAAGAATGCTTATCAGGCCAGGTAGAAGGGGCAGGACCCCCTGGAAGGTTATCAGAGTCTGTGGGCAGGACTTTGAAATGCAGATACTGGACAGCACCTGCAATGTTATTGGGTGACTTTGAAATGCGAATGCTGGACTGCTGTAGATGTCAATTCCCTTAGACCCTTGTCACACACAGGTTAATTTCTGACTTCCTACCTAACAAAAAGGCAGAAGAATCAAGTTATCCTATAACCTTAGGTTTCTAAAATAAAAGTTTTAATGTCAGGTCACAACAGTCAGAACCAAGGAGGAAGAAATAACTTACAGGAGATGCCTAGAAATTTGACAAAGAAAATCATCAATTAAGTGGAAACTGCTAAAAGGGAAACTACATTAATATAGTTTTCACAATGAAGCACTATGACTTATTACAGATATATATCTGTTATATATATATGTATATATACATATATATCTATATATGCATCTCCCCTTCCAATATGTATACATATCTAAATATCTATATATACATATATATCTATATATATACATATTTTAAATAACTTTATTGCTTTAGCATATTGGCCAAATCCATAGCTCTGTCTTTGTACTTATGTAACAATGCTCAATTGTGAGAAACTCATAGAAATAATTTCCTTCTAATCTCAGCCAAAGCAATCTCACACAAAATTATCCGCTACAAATCTGTAACATTCTTATATTCCCTTATATTCCTTAAGTTATTTGTTCTGCTTTGTTCCTCTCTCTCCTTACCAAACACCAGTTTTATTTCATGTTAGGACAAATACCAGCTGCATTCTTTGTGCAAGGTGACCAGTGTGTAACAAATCTTCCCAGCCAAATGAATCAGTTTACAGATTTTTATTGGGATTCCACTCCTGAGCAAGGTTCACCAGTTCCAACAGAGTGGGGGCGAGGGAAGTCATGCATCAGAGGTTGGTAGGGCTCCTTTTATAGATACAGGGCATGGGGGTTAAAGGTTGAGGTGCGTCTGATCTTCATTGGTTGACCTTTAGGTTGCACACAAGACCTTGGCAAGGACTTTTCATTCCTGGAAGTGTGGGCCTTCTCTCTTGCGAGTCTTGAAGCTACCACTTTGCTATTTAAAACACATCTTATGTGCCAAGACACATTTTCATTCTCATTTTTCTCTTCCCTATCTATTGGTTCCTTAATTTGCATTTTGAAATTGAAGGACTTGTGGAAAATTGTGAAAATTTACCAGACTAACCTGCTAAAAAAACTAGGAAGTTTCAAGAAAGGTCAGTTAAAAAGTTTTAAGAAAGGTCAGTTTCTGGGAAACTGCAACTTAGCTGATAACAGGGAATAGCAGTTTGGAAATCCGCCTTGTGCAATGGTTAAGATAAGTAAAACTGATGTGTACTGAGATAAGTAGAACTGCTGTATACTAAGATAAGTGAAATTACTGTAAACAAAAACCCCCTTCCCCTTTGTATTCACTTGCTTAAGATAATTTTGTGGTTTTTGCCTTTAAATACTGCCTGTATCCCTCGTCCAGGACCTCACTCTCTCAGGAGGGAGGGGTCCATTTTGCGCAAAACGTAAATAAACCGCCTCTTGCTGTTTGCATCGCCGGTGTCTGGAGTCTGAATTTCTGGGTCCCCAGGGTGCTACCAAGGACCCCGCCAGCTTTGGGTCCTTCAAAATAATCCTAAAATGCCTTTAATATAAGAGCAAAGTATTTTAATAAAAGAACATATAAAATTTAAAATTATTTTAAAGTAGTCTAAAATGGTTTGTCTTATGTCAATGATTTATGTAAACAAAAAGTCCATTGTCTTTTACAATTTTTAAAAAGGAAACATTACAGGGGCCAGCACTGTGGTGCAGCAGGTTAATGCCCTGGTCTGAAGCACCGGCATTCCATATCGGTGCCAGTTTGAGACCCAGCTGCTTCCCTTCCAATCCAGCTCTCTGCTATGGCCTGGGAAAGCAGTAGAAGATGACCCCATGCCTTTGACCCCTGCACCTACATGGAAGACCCAGAAGAAGCTCCTGGTTCATGGCTTCTGATCAGTGCAACTCCAGCCATTGTGTCCAATTTGGGAGTGAACCAGGGGATGGAAGACTTCTCTCTCTCTCCCTCTCTCTTTGCCTTTCCTATCTCTGTGTAATTCTGACTTTCAAATAAAAAATAAAATAAATAAATAAATAAGCTCTTAAAAAAGCAAATGGTACAAAAATTTGAAAAGATTTCTTTTATGTTTACCAATTTATTGCTAACAATTATAGATTTTTTAAAGAAACTAAAATATTAGACTGGTATGGTTATAATCTTGAGTCATGTCTTGCCAAATAACAACCCCAGAGGTTAGAATTAATGAACATTACATTATTCTACTAATGCGCATCATTTATTCTTAGGTCAAAATTAAACTTTTATGATGTTGAGTATCCACAAAAAAAAAATGTTTAACTTTTGCTTGACCAGCAAACCCAGGCACAAAATATGTCAATGACTCTGAAAATAGTTTTAAGTTATATCTATCACCAAGGTTAAAACAACCTAGTTGATACTTACTTAGGTCACATGAATTGTTTAATCTACTCATCAGCTAAAATAGAATATTACAAAAACCAGTGACAGTCACACACAAATTTTATTGAAAATGAGAGACAAGGCAATGGGTTAGGACCGACACTCCTTACCAGAGTGCAGGCCCTAACAGCGAGTTACAGTTTTTTATAGGATGCCGTACACTAGGGCTCACAATTTTGAACCCCTGGTATGCAGTGAACAATAAAAACCCAGAATATGATTGTAAGATAACAATTAACAATAACAAGTCCAGGAATAATAACAAATCCAAGATATAGTAGTAAGCTTACAGTGCAGAGTGCATTTCTGTCAACTTAGGCAGACCACTTGGGCACACCCTTTCTCAGTTTCTGGAATTTAGTCCCACATAGTTTCACAAGATATACCCTTAGCCTTTAGCAAGCAAAGGTAATATGTACAGAAGCAAGAGATCTGGAATTAGCTGTTAGTCATACTTACTCCACTTTGATTTTGATTCTACAGAATCAAAAGATATTTGGGTTAATTTAATAGTTTAATTTATGTGAGCACTCATTTACCTATGTCAGTTAAAACAGAGCTCTTAAAGGAATTTTTTACCATTAAGACATAATATGCAACATATACATATACACATATGTAACAAAAATCATGAGACAGAATAAAGTCACTTCTGTAACAGCTATTTAAAATATATAACTACTTTTGAAAATTATCTATATACCAGAATTATTTCTTGCTCTTAATAATCTTAATTAACCATATTTTTTTCTCAATTGGAACTGGCAGGAATAAAAGCTTTACTTAAGCATTTAGTTTGGAAAATAACTTAGTCCTAGTAAAGGAGTTGAATATACATATATGAAAAGAAAATCATATCTTCATTTCAGATTCAGTTGGCAGAAATTCTTTGTGTTGCATTATTTTTATGATTCTTATTCTATGTTGTCAATTGCACCAGGGGCTTCTGTAGCTCCTGACTTCAGATCAGCCCATCTCTAGCTGTTGCAGCTATTTGGAAAGAGAACCAGAGGATGAAAGACCTTTCTCTCTGTCTCTCCCTCGCTCTCTGTCTGAAACTCTACCTCTCAAATAAATAAATAAAAATCTTTTAAAAATATTATCTACACCAGTTGGTACAGGAACAAATGACCTAAATCAGGTCCAAATGTCATGAAACCCAAATGCCAGAGAAAGAAGATTTTCAGTGGGTATAACATTTGATCTAAGCCATCTTGGAGCCTCTCAACTCCCCTGCAAATACCATTTCTTTGTATCAACAGATATTCAGAGGGAGCTGATGCTAAGGCTGGGAGAAAAGGGAGAGCCTCCAAAAAAGTATTCTTGGCAGCTGCTTGGGTTGTCGCTGATATCCCTGCCCAAGGGTCAGCTCATATCCAGCAACCACAAAATGAGAGCCTCACACCTTTAGGAAGAGCTGTACCAAGAGCACTGGGTTGTGGATCTAGTGATCTATTTCCTAGCTGAGGGGAATTACATTATCCAGGAGGAGAAGCAAGGTACAGGGGATCCCACAAATCATGGATTCCCCCCCCAAATTCCATGCATGAAGTCTGGATTCTCCCTGAGAACCTGTACATCCTAACCACATAATTTGGAAAAATACAGAGCTCTAGGGCTGAGCCAAAGTCACCACATTCAGGAATGAGAAGATATCCAGAGTCCCATGCCAGATGCCATCCTGCAAGCATGAGGCAACTAACCCCACAAACACCATATTCCAGATTCTGAGCTGTCCAGGCATCCTTCTGTTGGCTCTTTTAGTGAGAGAACTTCACAGAATGACAAAGACTGAGCCTCCTGGAACCCCTATAAGCAGCAGACTGGAGAAGCTGTATTTAGCAGCATGAAAAAAAAGACCTCATGTTGCTCTTCATTGTTGATCCAGTGTGTCTAATTGAACAGTTTGCTGAGCCAATGAGCAGGCATCATGTCCGAGAAGATGCAGCCAATCAGAGTCATGCCTACTAGATTTCTGTGAGGGGTGGGGAGCAGGGGTGCCATTCATCCAGGCTGTGGCTGATGGGGGTAGTGAGGATTGAGTCTTGGGCTCAGGTCTGGAGGTGTTCACCCTCCTGGGGCCTCACTCTCCTAAGAGCAGGGGCTGCTGTCACCTTCCTGATGACTCAACCACATGAGAGTGGGTATCTCTCCCACCCTCCAATGTCTGTGATTCTGCTGGGATCTTATGACCTGGAGCTTCCAATAAACTCCTTTATAAGAAATGAAATTTACTCAAAATTTAATGAATTCTGAGCTTTTCATTTTCTCCATGTTTTTGACTTATTTTTGTTTTAGGTCATTTTGATTTTTTAATGATTTGAAAAATATTTAAAGATACTCTATAGAAGTTTTCTAGTCTGTATTTTGTCCGTTAAAATGGCTATTTTTTCCTGCTGCTAACGGTAAGCCAGTTGATATATATTCATCTTATACTCACTAATATCACTTAATATTCTTATCAGTTTATAGTTTGTTTTGAATTACCTTTGTAGATTGTAGATTCAATCACATATTTTGAAAATTTTGTTGTTTAATTGGGTATAGAAGGAACATTCCTCAAGACAATCAAGGCAATTTATGAAAAACCCACAGCCAGCATCATATTGATTGGGGAAAAGTTGGAAGCATTTCCACTGAGATCTGGTACCAGACAGGGATGCCCACTCTCACCACTCACAATATAGTTCTGGAAATTTTTGCCAGAGCCATTTGGCAAGAAAAAGAAATTACAGGAATACAAATTGAGAAGGAAGAAGTCAAACTATCCCTCTTTGCCGATGATATGATATTTTACTTAGGGGATCCAAAGAACTCCACTAAGAGACTATTGGAACTCATAGAAGAGTTTGGCAAAGTAGCAGGATATAAAATCAGTGCAGAAAAATCAACAGCCTTTGTATACACAGGCAATGCCACAACTGAGAAAGAACTTCTAAGATTAATCCCATTCACAATAGCTACAAAAACAAATACCTTGAAATAAACTTAATCAAGGATGTCAAAGATCTCTATGATGAGAATTACAAAACTTTAAAGAAAGAAATAGAAGAGGATGCCAAAAAATGGAAAAATCTTCGATGCTCATGGATTGGAAGAATCAACATCATCAAAATGTCCATTCTCCCAAAAGCAATTTATACATTCAATGCAATACTAATCAAAATACCAAAGACCTTCTTCTCGGATCTGGAAAAAAATGATGCTGAAATTCATATGGAGGCACAGGAGACCTTGAATAGTTAAAGCAATCTTGTACAACAAAAACAGAGCCGGAGGCATCACAATACCAGATTTCAGGACATACTACAGGGCAGTTGAATCAAAACAGCATGGTACTGGTACAGAAACAGATGGATAGACCAATGCAACAGAATAGAAACACTAGAAATCAATCCAAACATCCACAACCAACTTATATTTGATCAAGGAGCTAAAACCAATTCTTGGAACAAGGACACTCTAGTCAACAAATGGTGCTGGGTAAACTGGATTTCCACATGCAGATGTATGAAGAAAAACCCCTACCTTACACTTTGCACAAAAATCCACTCAACTTTGATTAAGTATCTAAACCTATGACCTGACACCATTACATTATTAGAGAGAATTGGAGAAACCCTGCAAGATATTGGCACAGGCAAAGACTTCTTGGAAAAATCCCCAGAGGCACAGGCAGTTAAAGCCAAAATTAACAACTGGGATTACATCGAACTGAAAAGTTTATGTACAGCAAAATAAATAATCATCAAAGTGAAGAAGCAACTGACAGAGTGGGAGAAATTATTTGGAAATACTATAACTGATAAAGGTTTAATAACCAGAATCTACAAAGAGATCAAGAAACTCCACAACAACAAAACAAACAACACATTTAAGATAGGCCAAGGGCTTAAACATATATTTTTCAAAAGAGGAAATCCAAATGGCCAACAGACACATGAAAAAATGTTCAGGATCACTAGCCATCAGGGAAATGCAAATCAAAACCACAATGAGGTTTCACCTCACCCCGGTTAGAATGGTTTACATATCAACATCAACAAACTACAGATGCTGGTGAGGATATGGGAAAAAAGGCACAATAATCTACTGTTGGTGGGAATGCAAACTGGTAAAACCATTATGTAAGTCAGTTTGGAGATTCCTCAGAAATCTGAATATAGCCCTAACACATGACCCAGCCATCCCACTCCTTGGAATTTACCCAAGGGAAATTAAATTGGTAAGTAAAAGAGCTATCTGCACCTCAATGTTTGTTGCAGCTCAATTCACAATAGCTAAGACCTGGACTCAATCTAAATACAAATCAACAGAGGACTGGATAAAGAAATTATGGGATGTGTACTCTATAGAATACTACAGAGCAATAAAAAAAAAATTGGTCATTTGCAACAAGATGGAGGAATCTGGAAAACATCATGTTGAGTGAAATAAGCCAGTCCCAAAGGGACAAATATCATATGTTCTCCCTGATCTGTGACAACTAACTGAGCACCTAAAAGGAAGCCTATAGAAGTGACACTGACACTATGAGAAACAATGACTTGATCAGCACTTGTCCTGACTGTTGAGGAACAACTTACTATTTTATTCCCTTTAGTATTTCCTTTTTCTACTTAATATCATTGATTGAACTCTTTAATTAACATACAATTATTCTTAGGTGTTTAAATTCAACTGAAAATTGATCCTTGTCAAAAATAAGAGTGGGAATAAGAGAGGGAGGAGAGGTACAGTTTGGCACATGTTCACTCTGACTTACCCCTAATGGTAGAGCTAGAAACATGCCATGCGGTTCCAAATCCCATTAAGTTGACATTTACCAATGCCATCTTACTAGTCAAAGTGATCAGTTTAAGTTCATAATTGATCATAAAGATAGGATTAATTGTCAAAGGGATCACATAAATAAGATCAGTGCCTGCTAATAATAATTGATAGAATTAAAAAGGAGAGAATGGTCCAACATGGGAAGCAGGATACACAGCAGACTCATAGAATCACAAATGCCCTAAACAGAACTCTGGCCTCAGAATCAGATCTTAAGGCATTCAGATCTGGCTAAGAAGCCCATGAGAGTTTCTCAGGCATGGAAAGCCAAGAGACTGTGGCAAAAAATGACCTAAATGAAAGATCTCTATGAGTGAGATTACTGTGGAAAGAATGAGCCATTAAAGAAGGAGGTACCTTTCTCTGAAGGGAGGAGGGAGCTTCCAGTTTGATTATGGCCTTGTCTAAATAAGGTCAGAGTTTGTTTACTCAAGAGGCTTCCATAGCCTTGGCAGCTCATGACAAGAGCCTCGGGTGATTACTGACATCATAAATGAGAGTGCCAATTGTTAAATCAACAACAGGAATTACTGTGCACTTACTTTCCATGTAGGATCTCTGTCCTTAATGTGTTGTACTATGTGAATTAATGGTAAAACTAGTATTCAAACAATACTTTACACTTTGTGTATCTGTGTGGGTGCAATCTGTTGAAATCTTTCCTTAGTATATACTAAGTTGATCTTCTGTATATAAAGATAATTAAAAATGAATCTTAATGAAGAATAGGATAGAAGAGGAAGTAGGAGATGGGATGTTTTACAGGTGGGAGGGTGGTTATGGGAAGAAAAACTGCTATAATTCAAAAGTTGTACTTTCAAAGTTTGTATTTATTAAATAAAATTGTGTAAAAATAAAATAAAATTTTGTTGTTTAAGAATTGATCCATTTTTCTGATGCTTCTATTTTGTTGTTTCATTTTCCTGAATACACTTCTAGTACAATGTTGCAGAAATAGAATTGAAAGAGGTAGCTTTGTCAGTGTAAACTCCAAGGAAAAGAGCTTTAATTGTCTTATCTTAATTATACTGATTGTTATAGGCTCCTCAGAGACAATTTTAATTATAATAAGAAAATGCTGATATTTTACTTCTCTGCTAACAGTTTTTTTAAAGCTTAGATGCTGAATTTAATCAAATGTTTTCTAGCATTAAGCTTAAATATTCATGCATTTTTTATTTTTAATGATTTATTTGAAAGGCACACTGATAGAGAACTTTCATCCATTGGTTCACATCTCAAATGATGACAACAACCAAGTTGTACATAGCTGAAGCCATCAGACAGAAATACCAACTGATCTCACACATGAGTGTCAGAGACTCAAGCATTTGGGCCATTTTCTACTGCTTTCCCAAGTGGAACAGCAGGGAACTGGGCAAAATGTCAATCATTCAGAATTTAGCACACTGATACGTGACTCCAGCATCACAACTGTTGGGTTAACCCACTGTGCCACAAGGGCAGCCACTGATTTTGAGTGTTTTTCTTTTCTTTTTTTTTTAGGCAGTAGATTAATGTACATGGCGTCAGTAATCTCCCTAGGCTCTAGTCATGAGTTGCCAGGGCTATGGAAGCCTTTAGAGTTCGCTGACTTTGATCTTGTTCCGATAGGGTCACAGTCAAAGTGGAAGTTCTCTCCTCCCTTCAGAGAAAGGTACCTCCTTCTTTGATGGCCCCGTTCTTTCCACTGGGATCTCACTAACAGAGATCTTTCATTTAGGTCTTCTTCTTTTTTTCTTTTCCATGGTATCTTGGCTTTCCATGCCTACAATACTCTCATGGGCTCTTCAGCCAGATCCAAATGCCTTAAGGGCTGATTCTGAGGCCAGAGTGTTGTTTAGGACATCTGCCATTCTATGAGTCTGCAGTGTATCCGACTTCCCATGTTGGATCTTTCTCGCCTTTTTTGATTCTATCAGTTAGTATTAGCAGACACTTGCTTGTGTGATCCCTTTGATTTTTAGACCTATCTAAGCCATTGAATGTGAAGAAAATTGATCACTTGGACTAGTGAGATGCCATTGGTACATGCCACCTTGATGGGATTGTATTGGAATCCCCTGGCACATTTCTAACTCCATCATTTGGGGCAAGACTGATTGTGCATGTCCCAAATTGTGCATCTCCTCCCTCTCTTCTTCAACTCTGAAATTTAACAGGGATCACTTTTCAGTTAAAATTTAACCACCTAAGAATAATTGTGTGTTATTTACAGAGTTCAACCACTAGTACTAGAACAACAACAACAACAACAAATACTAAAAAGGATAAAGTATTACATTGTACATCTAGAGTCAGGACAAGAGCTGATCAGGTCATTGTTTCTTATAATGTCCATTTTACTTCAACAGGTTTGCCCTTTGGTGCTCAGTGGTCGCCGATCAGGGAAAACAAATGATATTTGTCTCTGTGGGACTGGCTTAATTCACTCAGCATGATGCTTTCCAGATTCCTCCAACTTGTTGTAAATGACCGGGTTTCATTGTTTCTTACTGCTGTATAGTATTCTATGGAGTACATGTCCCATAATTTCTTTATCCAGTCAACTGTGATGGGCATTTGGGTTGGTTCCAGGTCTTAGCTATTGTGAATTGAGCTGCAATAAACATTAATGTGCAGATGGCTTTTTTATTTGCCAAATTAAGTTCCTTTGGGTAAATTCCAAGGAGTGGGATGGCTGGGTTGTATGGTAGGGTTATGTTCAGGTTTCTGAGGAATCTCCAGACTGACTTCCATAGTGGCCTAACCAGTTTGCATTCCCACCAACAGTGGGTTAGCGTCCCTTTTCCCCCACATCCTCTCCAGCATCTATTGTTGGTAGATTTCTGGATGTGAGCCATTCTCACCTGGGTGAGGTGAAACCTCATTGTGGTTTTGATTTGCATTTCTCTGATTGCTAGTGATCTTGAACATTTTTTCATGTGTCTGTTGGCCATTTGGATTTCCTCTTTTGAAAAATGACTATTGAGGTCCTTGGCCCATCTCTTCAGTGGGTTGTTTGTTCTGTTGTTGTGGATTTTCTTGATTTCTTTGTAGATTCTGGTTATCAACCCTTTATCTGTAGTATAGTTTGCAAATATTTTTTCCCATTCTGTCGGTTGCCTCTTCACTTTCCTGACTGTTTCTTTTGAAGTACAGAAACTTCTCAATTTGATGCAATCCCAAAAGTTAATTTTGGTTTTGACTGCCTGTGCTCCTGGGGTCTTTCCCAAGAAGTCTTTGCCTGTACCTATATCTTGCAGGGTTTCTCCAATGCTCTCTAATAATTTGATGGTTTCGGGTAGTAGATTTAAGTCTTTAATCTATGTTGAGTAAATTTTTGTGTAAGGTGAAAGGTATGGGTCTTGCTTCAAGCTTCTGCACGTGGAAATCCAATTTTCCCAGACCATTTATTGAATAGGCTGTCCTTATTCCAGGGATTGGTTTTGGATCTTTGATCAAATATCAGTTGGCTGTAGATGTTTGGATTGATTTCTGGTGTTTCTATTCTGTTCCATTGGTCTATCCATCTGTTTCTGTACCAGTACCATGCTGTTTTGATTTAACTGCCCTGTTGTATGTCCTGAAATCTGGTATTGTGATGCCTCTGGCTTTGTTTTTGTTGTACAAGATTGCTTTAACTATTCAAGGTCTTCTGTGTCTCCATATGAATTTCAGCATCATTTTTTTTCAGATCCGAGAAGAAGGTCTTCGGGATCTTGATGGGTATTGCATTGAATGTATAAATTGCTTTTGGGAGAATAGACATTTTGATGATATTGATTCTTCCAATCCATGAGCATGGAAGATTTCTCCATTTTTTGGTATCCTCTTCTATTTCTTTCTTTAAGGTTTTGTGGTTTTCATCGTAGAGATCTTTAACGTGCTTGGTTAAGTTTATTCCAAGGGATTTGATTGTTTTTGTAGCTATTGTGAATGGGATTGATATTAGCAGTTCTTCCTCAGCCGTGGCATTGCCTGTGTATACAAAGGCTATTGATTTTTGTGCATTGATTTTATATCCTGCTACTTTGCCAAACTCTTCGATGAGTTCCAGTAGTCTCTTAGTAGAGTTCTTTGGGTCCCCTAAATAAAGAATCATATCATCTGCAAAGAGGGATAGTTTGAGTTCTTCCTTCCCAATTTGTATCCCTTTAATTTCTTTTTCTTGCCTAATAGCTCTGGCTAAAACTTCCAGAACTATATTGAATAGCAGTGGTGAGAGTGGGCATCCCTGTCTGGTACCAGATCTCAGCGGAAATGCTTCCAACTTTTCCCCATTCAATAGGTTTTTGGCTGTGGGTTTTTCATATATTGCTTTGATTGTATTGAGGAATGTTCCTTCCATACCCAGTTTGCTTAGAGTTTTCATCATGAAAGGGTGTTGTATTTTATCAAATGCTTTCTCTGTGTCTATTGAGAGAATCATATGGTTTTTCTTCTGCAGCCTGTTAATGTAGTGTATTACGTTGATTGATTTGCGGACGTTGAACCATCCTTGCATACCGGGGATAAATCCCACTTGGTCTGGGTGGATGATCTTTCTGATGTGTTGTTGCATTCTATTGGCCAGAATTTTATTGAGTATTTTTGCATCTATGTTCATCAGGGATATTGGTCTGTAATTCTCTTTCAATGCTGCATCTTTTTCCGGCTTAGGAATTAAGGTGATGCTGATGATTCTTTTTATTTTGGTGGTGTCTGTTGTTATGTTTCCTTTTTCATCTCTGATCCTATTGATTTGGGTCTTTTCTCTTCCTTTTTAGTTAGTTGGGCAAATGGGGTGTCAATTTTGTTTATTTTTTCAAAAAATCAGCTCCTTGTTTGGCTGATTTTTTGTAATGTTTTTTTGGATTCAATCCTGTTGATTTCTTCTTTGATTTTAATTATTTCTCTTCTCCTACTGGGTTTGGGTGTGGTTTGCTGCAGATTTTCTAGATCGTTGAGATGACTTGAAAGCTCATCTATTTGGTGCCTTTTTCAATTTCTTGATGTAGGCACCTATTGATATAAACTTTCCTCTTAACACTGCTTTTGTTGTATCCCAGAGGTTTTGGTATGTTGTGCTGTTATCCTCATTTACTTCCAGAAAATTTTTGATTTCTCTTTTAATTTCTTCTATGACCCATTGTTCATTCAGGAGCATGTTGTTCAATCTCCATGTGTTTGAACGTGCTCTGGAGATTCCCGAGTTGCTAATTTCCAATTTCATTCCTTTTTGGTCTGAGAAGCTGCATGGTATGATTCTAATTCTTTTGAATTTGCTGAGACTTGCTTTATGGCCTAGTATGTGGTCAATCCTAGAGAAGGTTCCATGTACTGCTGAGAAGAATGTAAAGTCCTTAGATATAGGATGAAATGTTCTGTAGATATCTGTTAGATCCATTTGGGCTATAGTGTCATTTGAATCTACTGTCTCCTTGTTGATCTTCTGTCCTGTTGATCTTTCTATCTCTGAGAGTGGAGTATTGAAGTCCCCCAGTACTATTGTATTGGGGTCTAAGTCTCCCTTTACGTCCCTTAACAAGTCTTTTAAATAAGCTGGTGCCCTGTAATTAGGTGCATATACATTGATAATTGTTATATCTTCCTGTTGAATGGATCCCTTAATCATTAAATAGTGCCCCTCTTTGTCTCTCCTGACAGTTTTTGTGGTAAAGTTTATGTTGTCCGATATTAAGATGGCTACGCCCGCTCTTTTTTCATTTCTGTTGGCATGGTCTTTTTCCAACCTTTCACTTTCAGCCTGTATGGATCATTGTTGGACAGATGAGTTTCTTGGAAGCAGCAAAAAGATGGGTTTTGTTCCTTAACCCAATCAGCCAATCATTGTCTTTTAACTGAACACTTCAAGCCATTAACGTTCAATGTGACTATTGAGAAGGAGTAACTTTGCCCTGCCATTTGCCAAAGATATTTTCTAATACATGCTTTGAGAATCCTGTGATCTTTTGCTGTGAGGTTTCCTTCCTTTACGTTCTTTCATATTGATGACTGTGTTTCTGTGTTTCTGTATGTAACACATCTTTAAGCATATTTTGCAGGGCTGGAGGAGTGGCGACAAATTCTTTCAATTTCTGTTTGCTGTGAAAGGTCTTTATTTCACCTTCATTCACAAATGAGAGCTTTGCAGGATATAATATTCTGGGCTAGCAGTTTTTTCTCTCTTAGTACCTGGGCTATATCTCGCCATTCCCTTCTAGCTTGTAGGGTTTCTGATGAGAAGTCAGCTGTAAGTCTCATTGGAGATCCTCTGAGAGTAATCTGGCGTTTCTCTCTTGCACATTTTAGGATCTTTTCTTTGTGTTTCACTGTGGTGAGTTTGATTACGATGTGTCATGGTGAGGATCTCTTTTGGTCATGTTTATTAGGGGTTCTATGAGCTTCCTGTACTAGGATGTCTCTGTCCTTCTCCAAACCTGGAAAATTTTCTGCTAGTATCTCACTAAAAAGGCCTTCTAATCCTTTCTCCCTTTCCATGCCTTCAGGAACTCCTAGAACCCGAATGTTGGGTTTTTTAATAGTATCCTGTAGATTCCTGACAGTATTTTTTAGATTTCTGATTTCTTCTTCTTTTCTTTGGTTTGCCTGTTTCTTTTCCTGTTGTCTGTCTTCTAATTCCGATATTCTCTCTTCTGCTTCACCCATTCTGTTTTTAAGGCTCTCTAATGTGTTTGTCATTTGATCTATTGAGTTCTTCATTTCATTGTGGTTTTTTGTCACTATCTCAGTTTCATGTTCTACTAGTTGTTTCATTTCATTTTGATTCCTCCTTAACATTTCATTTTCACGGGAGAGATTTTCTATCTTGTCCTTTAAGGATTTCCATAGTTCAAGAATTTGTTTTTGAGAACTTCTTAATGTTCTTATCAATTTTTTGAGATCTGCTTCTTGCATTTCCTCTATCTCTTCATCTTCATAATCTTGCATTGGCGTGTCTTTCTCATTTTGGGGCGTCATAGTGTCTTCCTTGCTTTTGTTACCTCGGCTTCTATGTTTGTTTTTTGGCATGTTGGAGATAATTTATGGTGTTTTTGTTTGTTTGTTTGTTTGCTGTGGTGTTTTTTTTTTTTTCTCGTTATACTATGCCTCTAAGTGAGCTGTCTGCTTTGTTGGATCCTTAGGGGTTGTGATGAGTGTGGCCAGAGAGCTATGCTTGATTCTTCAGGTTTAAGGCTGTGCAAAGAGCGACTCTCCCGGATTGCTCACTCCCTTGCTCCTTGCTGGAATGCTCTCTCTCTCTCTCTCTCTCTCTCTTTTTTTGACTCAGTTGGGAGTGGAGTTGAGGGTAGTTGAAATCTGGCCTCTGTGAGTATTCGTTTGATCTACCCCTGGGACCACACAAAGTTTATGCAGCCCTCAATGTGTTCTCGAGTTTTGCTAAAGTTACTGAGTTTGGCTGCGCTTTACATATGTAAAATCGCGGTGCTCTTTGTTGTGCTTGGTGAGTGAAGGGAGAGGCCTCTGTTCCCCCCCCCCCACATTGTCTCGGCTTTCTGAGGTTTTTGTCTTACCCTCCTCCGTTGGTTCCCACACTGGTGAGATTCTTTGGCTTGTCTCGCGCCGCTCGGCTCGTCTCCCGCCGCTCGGCTCATCTCCTGCGGTTGGTTTTCCGCGCGGTGGGCTCCCTGTAGGTCCTCTGTGTCACATCCACTGGATCCCCATTCTCAGGCTTATTAGCAGGGAACTAGATCAGAAGTGCAGAAGGGGCTGCTGCTGTGGTGTAGCAGGTAAAGCCACCACCTACAGTGCCAGCATCCCATATGGATGCCAGTTTGAGTCCTGACTGCTCCACTTCTGATCCTTCTCTGACTGGGAAAGCAGTAGAAGATCGCCCAAGTCATCAGGCAGCTACACTTGAGTGAGAGATCTGGAGAAAGTTCCTAGGTCCTGGCTTCTGATCAGCTCAGCTCTATCTGTTGCAGCCATCTGGAGAGTGAATCAATGGATGAAAGACCTCTTTTTCTCTCTGTTTCTCCCTCTCTGTAGCTCTGCCTTTCAAATAAGTAAATAAATCTTTTAAAAAAAAGAGAAAGAAGTGTAGCAGTTAGTACATGAAGCAGTGCCTATATAGGATGTCATCACTGCAGGCAGTGGACCCAAGATATATTTTTGATAACTGTAGTGCTTGATATCTTGGGGATATTTGAACAGGTAAACACACACATAAATGACATACATCCCAGGGTTCATCTTTACCTTTTGGGTAGGGCTAAACATCAATGGCTCCTCAGCACTCCAATTCAGAACCACTCTCAGTGGGTTTATATATTACACTGATGAGTAAACTTGCTTCAAGTGTTCCACAATGAGAAATTACTGAAATGTGTCAATTGGACTCTCTAGGGAGCAATAGTGATGTGCAGTAAAACTACAAATCCAGTGAATTGTTGGATCTTCCATAACTCACGTGGGTTATGGAAGCCACAGGAAGGCTTAGGAGACTGCAGCTGACAAACCTGTCATTTGGAGGTTCAGAAAAGGGAGCAGTAGCATCTTTCTGTAACCTGGGGGTCCCAGCAGGGAAATCTTGTGGTGTTTCCTCCAAGTAGTACAGAGGCTGCTTCTCTCCTCTGGGATCAGGCCCCAGGTTCCAGGTCTATACAAAATTTAAATGTTCATTTGCACTACCAGCCAGTGCTGAAGTCTTCTATGACCCCTTGCTAGCTGAAAGCTGCTGTCATCACAGCATCCCTTGTGACCTGGAGGATGGATGGGCTCTTGTGGCAACAGTGTTCCTGCTCAGAAACTGAATCTCAGATGAAACAGGTTTGGAGGAGTAGTGACTAGGTTTCAGAATATGAGGGACACTTGTAACATGTTGAGGTACTGTAGAGTCTGACACATACAAAACCCCTTGACAAATACTCGCTGTCCCAGGAGCACTCTCAAAATATTGGAGTGGCACCATTGTGGCATAGTGGGTTAAGCCACTTCTAGTGATGCCAGAATCCCATGTGGGTGCCAATTTGAGTCTTGGCTTCTCCATTTCTGACCCAGTTCAATACTAGTGTGCCTAGGAAAGCATCAGAAGATGGCCCAGGGGCCAGCACAGTGGCATAGCGAGTGAAGCCACAGCCTGCAGTGCTGGCATCCCATATGGGATCTTTCATCTACTAGTCTACTCTCCAAATGGCCACAATAGCTGAGGCTGAGCCAGAACAAATCCAGGAGCCTGGAACTCCATTAAAGTCTTTCATGTTGATGAGGGGGCCCAAGTACTTGGGTGATGACTCCGGTGCTTTCCAACATATATTTATAGGGTGTTGGATTGGAAAAGGAGCAGTAAGGACTCAAATGAATGCTCATACAAGATGGTGGCATTGCAGGTTGAGGCCTAATATTTGCACCACAGTGCTGGCCCTGATTTTCAGAGATTTCTATTGGTCACTATGGATGTCATGTAGAATGCTTGTTTTCTTGGAAACAAGCAGTTAAACAGTCACTCCAAAGACACCATGTTAATCTGTCATACAGATTTAGATGTACTAGAAATCTCACATCAAGTATGCCCACTGTCACAAAATTTCAGACAATAGTAACATTTACTATGACACTACAATGGATGTTAAGCATTTTAGAGTATAAACCAAGCTTTGAAAAGTTGATGAATGTTGGTGAAGGATAAAGATATGGATAGTAGAAATTCCTGTAATTTTTGTATTTGTCTAAGAAAGATACATGCTTTCAACAGCTTGAATAGAACATCTCCTTGAGTCTTATCTTTCTGTTGAAATGATTCTGGGATGCAACAGTGACATCACTGCTGAGGGTTTGCAATATGTTTAGTGTCTTGATCCACAAATATGCACATCTCATCTGAATGGTGTGTGACTTGTCTGTGGGTTCTTTGTTGGGTCAGTCCATGTTGGGCTGTTTTGTTGCACTGGAGCTTACCCATGTCATGCAAAAGCTGGAAGTCATAAGTGATATCGCATGGAGGCCACTAAGGTAGCATGTGTGACACTTTTCCTGCACCAAGTCAAAAGCCTATGGCTTCATTTATACAATGAGGAGAGTTAGAGACAGTGGGAGGATTTTAGTAGGTGAGGAAACAAGAGTGCTTGGAACAGACAATCCAGAGAGGAGAGCACAAGGAGACTAATATGTCAGAGATCCTGAGACACTGGAACATCTAGAAGAAAAGTCAACCAGAGAAACAACCTGAGATGTGTTAAATAGCCTCCAGGAACAAGTCTGAGTGAAACCTACATTTGTTCTCAGAAAAATAAACTTTTCTCTGCCTTCTACTGCAGTTTAGTTCACAGGTTCAACACAAAAATGGAATAGGAAATAATCATCAAGAACATGAACATAAAATTCAGTTGCTGGGACTGACATTGTGGTACAGCACATTAAACTATCACTTATGGTGCCTGCATCCCATATCAGAGTGCCAATTTGAATCTGATCCAAACTCCTAACCTGTATGTAGGAATTAGCAGATAATGGCTCGATTACTTGACCCATATGGGGTTCCTGACTGCTAGCTTCAGTCTGGCCCAGGCCCAACTGTTGCAGCCATTTAGGGGAGGGAATCAGTGAATGGAAATCTCTCTCTCTCTCTCTTTCTCTCTCTCTCTCTCTCTCTCTCTCTCTCTCTCTCTCTCTCTTTGCTCCTCCCTCATGTCTGTGAATCTCCTTCCCTGTCACTCTGCCTTTCAGCAAAATAAAATCTTCCATCATGATCAAGCATTTGGAGATACTACACTTTAGCAGGAAATGGATTGATTTGTTCAGAGTACTCAAAGCAGCTCTTTTATATCCCACACTTATGTTTTTATAGCACTTATTATGGCATCAGTGTGTTTTATTCATTTTCTCATATCTGGTCTGTGACCTATTAAAAAGCAGCCTTCCTGATTGTGTGTCTTTTTGCTGCTCCATCCCATATACTTAGAAGAGTGTCTAGTGCCTGATATGTAAAGAACAATTGCTGAATGAGCAAACTGAGTTATTTACTAAGTGTTATGAAGGAGCTCATGTATAATCAATCCATTTATAAAATAAAGCTCAGCAGACTATGTAATGTTTATATTTTATATAAAATATATATGACTTTGCAGTCTGCCTTTGAACTTGGTCATAAGCATCAGCATCCTGGTCTCCTAAATGTGTTGTGGGCAATAAGAAGATTTCTGTCTGCTCTGCTTAAAGGTCCCCATGGTTCTCAGTATTCAAAGATCTTTTCTACTGGTGACCTTTCATGTCCACCTGGTTTCTCTTTGTATCTAAGCCTGGACTTGAGGATTGTGATTGTTGATATGTATCCCAGCTCAAAACTTAAAATGGGGGCTGGCACTGTGGTTTAGTGGGTAAAGCCACCACCTATACTGCTGGCTTCCCATATGGATACCAGTTCGAGTCCCGGCTGCTCCACTTCTGATCTAGCTCTCTACTGTGGCCTGAGAAAGCAGCAGAAGATGGCACAGGTTCTCAGGCCCCTGTACCCATGAGGGAAATCCGGAAGAAGCTGCTGGCTCCTGGTTCCAGATTGGCTCAGCTTCGGCCATTGTGGCCATCTGGGGAATGATCCAGCAGATGGAAAACCTGCCTCTCTGCCTCTCCTTCTTTCTCTGTGTAACTCTGCCTTTCAAACAAATAAATAAATCTTTAAAAAAACTTCAAAATGAACCCACTGAAATATTTTTTTTATTTTCTTTTTCATTTCTTCTTCAAGCCAATGGCTGTTTGACAGTGTGAATTGAGATCCACGTATGTGTGACTTTTCCAGTTTTTCTAGAATAGATCTCTATTTTTATTCCAATGGAGATATGAAAGACAATGGCATGACTTCAATTTTCTAAAAATTGTTGACATATTTTTTTCTGAATTAGATAATCCCACCTGGAGAATTTTTAACAGCTGTTGAGAAAAACACATGTTCTGCTGCTGTCAGGTAGAATGCTCTCTGTGTAACTGTTAGGAAAACTTGATTTACAGTGTTGTTCAAATCTACCACTCTTTATTGATTTCCTACCTATTCTCTTTTATTTTGAAAGTGCAGTATTGACCTATTTTGTTTGTTCCATTGCCGTTTATCCCTTCAGAGCTGTCAACATTTGCTTTATATATTGTAGTGTTCTGAGGTTGAGTATACATGTTGTTCAACCTAAGAAAGTACAGAGGTGAACAATGCAAGAATATCAAGAATAATATGGGAACAAAATGAGGAATTCAAAATATGCATAGAACCATGAAGAAGAATCAATCAATTTTCAAGATGTAGAAAATGGTGAATAAAAAGAAAAAAAATAAAAACTTCTACTTCAAGGAAATACAACAGAAGGATTATTTTGTTATGCACAAATGAGGTTGGATTTGTATGATCCTCAAGCTCTGATGCATTTCCCTGGCATAAAACCACGTCTTCTACTGAGAACATTGTCCCAGGACTTCTTCAGGGAGTGATCCGTCCCATCTGTCAGTGCAAGTGTTAAGTGAGGATAGAACTAGCTCTTGCTGCAGGGGCAAGGGTCATGCTTGTTCTCCCTGCTGTGGAATTTTTGGTACATGAGGAATTGCGGCTCAAGTGTGCACATATTTGAGGAAATGCACAGGCCCCGGGATTTAGCCCTGGCTGTGAACAAACGGTCTTTATCTTCATAACAAGGCACACCTGCTTGCACCTAAGTGTAAGATGCCCAGTGGAGCACCCAAGACTCAAACTGGCAGCCATATAAGATGTAGGCATCACAGGCTGGAGCTGTGCCATAGCCCATCCCCTATTTGAACACTTTTTAAATGTACTTTAGTGTGGTACTGACAAAACAAAATATAGCTGATGAATTTTATCATTTAAGCATTTCTTTTTTTTTCATTTTCAATTCTCTTTATATACAGAAGATCAATTTAGTATAAAGATTTCAACAGTTTGCACCCACATAGAAATACAAAGTGAAACATACTGTTTGAGTACTAGTTATAGCATTAAATCACAATGTACAGCACATTAAGGACAGAGATCCCACATGAGGAGCAAGTGCACAGTGGCTCCTGTTGTTGACCCAACAAATTGACACTCTAGTTTATGGCACCAGTAACCATCCTAGGCTGTCGTCATGAGTTGCCAAGGCTATGGAAGCCTTCCAAGTTTACCGACTCTGATCATATTTAGACAAGATCATAAAAGACAGAGTGAGGATAGTAACCAAGGATCCTAAGAGTGGCATTTACCAGGTTTGAACAATTATACAGCATTAAGTGGGGAAGAGGACCATCAGTACACACAGGTTGGGAGTAGAGCCATTGGTGGTAGAGTAGAGGTTATGATTACAAAGGAATGAGGCCCAATTACACTAGACATGGCCTAGAACAAAGGACAGAGTCATTATTAGAGGAGCTAAGAAAGGTGCTGTCTTATTGAGAGGCAAATAGAACCTGATAGAAGGGGCTTGATAATAATCTGGTGGGCTTTAGGCCTTGTAAGTTAAGAGGCCCAGAGCTATCTATCTCTTCACATGGGGTATATCCTAAGGGAGGTGTGAACCTCCTAGGGGAAGGCACTCTGTTGACTTTCATTACTTGGCTGGCCTGGGAGGAGAGCTGGCCAGGTCAAGGCAGGGGGCATCTCTAACAAGAAATTTACAGTTCTGCCTGCAATGTTGCTGACCCTACTTGACCATCCCCTCAGCTGCAGTGGTCACTTTGGAAGTTGGGCTGAGTGAAGGGCTTTTCAGCTTAGAGCCAATAAGATCTGTGGCTCTGACCTGGGCATCCTTCGACTCCAGGGCAGGTCCATTTCCAGTGGTCCAACTCTTGGCAGAGCTGCCAGGGCTCTTCACAAGCTGACTTCTGCTGAAGCCCAGGCTTACCACATTGAAAGCCACTGCAGTGGACTGGCTGGTTGGGTCTCCTTGAGGGCAGATCACCGTACAGATCAGCTATGAATAGGCCTGCCACCCATTGCTCTGATGCCTAGCTTTCTTTGCTTCCTGGTTTGTGTTAAAGCAGACCAGAGGATGCAAGTCAAGAGAGTGCCCAAGTCCCATCTCTAATCTTCGGTGGCCTGAACTACAAGTCTATAGTCACAGGCATGTTCTGTAGTAGTTTTTCTAAGGTAGACAATGCCCATGAGGAAAATTATATTCTCACTTTAAAACTTTCTTTCCCTTTGGTCTGAAAGGGAGGTTTTTTCTACTTACTGTATACTTCGCTGATGGCGAAGTGAATCTAGCTATGAGATTATTATTTAAGTTCTTATTTTGGCTATGCTATTACAGAAAAATGTTAGCCATCTCTTTTATAAGGTCTAAAGATTAAATTGTGCATCCTACAGATTCCTTCATAATAGAATTAGTTTCCTACCTTGAAGAGAATAGAGAAATGAAAGAACAAGTTGGGCTTAGAATAGAGAAATGAGGGAGCAAGTCCTAGATCGCTTGCTGACAATAGCAATATTACATGAATACTTAGCAAACCGTTTCAACCATTAGATAACAACTTAAGAAAACATTTACCAGAAGGTCCAATGCCTTCTATAAATTTTAAGAATCATGTATTTGAAAACACCTCTTAAATATCTAACATGGTGTAGTTTGTTTAGCCAGTAAACTTAAGCACAACCATATAAAATGTTTTTAGTTTCTTTCTACCAACACGTTTAAAACATATGATACACAAATTCAGGTCACACAAATTAAAATGTATTTTTGATTCATTTTAGCAGCTTAAATTTATGGACAATCTTAGCTATAAGCCATTTAAAATAAAACTCTTAATAAAATTTCCCCATGTGGACATACAATGTGTACACACTTATAACATAGCATAATAGACCAATATAGCAATTTTAATAATAGCTTTTAAAATCTTTAACTCTTTTTGTAGATTGCCAACTGATTTGAATTGCTTTTTTTTTTAGTAACCTCAGTTAACCATACTTTCTCTCAGTTGGTACTGTTCATACATTATTGGCTTCCTCTGTTTACAGAGCCATCCCCAAGTACTGAATACAATAAAAGTGGCTGGAAAAAGTCCATAGGAACCTATAGGAGGACAGCTAAACACAGGACCAACAACGCTTACTTTTATGAGCAGCACATCATATATAATTATGGATGACAAAAGACTTTAAGTCGCCATGTTTAAAATTATAAACATATCAACCAACAAGAGGCACTTGCTACTTCACAGTATTTTTGAAAGCACCTGTAGGATTTTACAAGTATTTAACCCTTTAGGCCTCTGGGGCTTTCTCATTAAGATAACTATCATGTCTAGTAACACAAGATCATTAGACTTTTTAATTCTCAAACATTTGTATTAATAGCATTTTCCATTATAGAAACTTAAAGTCTGGTACCACATCACATCTCGACAGTCCTTCTAATATAATCCAAATAGACTGATTAGTTGGTGTCTCTATAAGATGAGAGACATAGGTCCTTCGATTTTTTCAGTTGGGCCCAAACTGGAAAAACCAAAGTTCAGGATTTATTGGAAATTTTAGAGACCAGATTGTTTGAAACTTTGATTTTTTGAATGCCTGTCAAGAATGCCAAGAAGGCTCAAAATCCAAACTATCTGGTTGAAATAAGATTCCTTAAAATCATGACATAATATAGACCAAATTTGATCATTGTTGCAGGTGATTATTCAAATCTTTGAAAATAAGCACATATTTAATAACCCATAGCTCTTAATAAAAATTCAGCTGTTTTTGAACAATTAGAATTTAACAGACATCACGAGAACATAATAGATATGTTAACACATTGCTTTAACAGAGCATCAGAGTTTAATTCTATGTCAAAGAGAAATTGAGCTTCCTGTGATCTTTTGCTGTGAGGTTTCCTTCCTTTACCTTCTTTCATATTGGTGACCGTGTTTCTGTGTTTCTGTGTGTTACACATCTTTAAGCATCTTTGGCAGGGCAGGATGAGTGGCAACAAATTCTTTCAGTTTCTGTTTGCTATGAAAAGTCTTAATTTCACCTTCATTCACAAATGAGAGCTTTGCAGGATATAATATTCTGGGCTGGCAGTTTTTCTCTCTTAGTACCTGGGCTATATCTCGCCATTCTCTCCTCGCTTGTAGGGTTTCTGAAGAGAAGTCAGCTGTGAGTTAATTGGAGATCCTCTGTGAGTAATCTGGCGTTTCTCTCTTGCATATTTTAGGATCTTTTTTTTATGTTTCACTGTGGTGAGTTTGATTACAACATGTCGTGGTGAGGATTTCTTTTGGTCATGTTTATTAGGGGTTCTATAAGCTTCCTGTACTAAGATGCCTCTGTCCTTCTCCAAACCTGGGAAATTTTCTGCTAGCATCTCACTGAAAATGCCTTCTAATCCTTTCTCCCTTTCCATGCCTTCAGGAACTCCTAGAACCCGAATGTTGGGTTTTTTAATAGTATCCTGTAGATTCCTGACAGTATTTTTTAGATTTCTAATTTCTTCTTCTTTTCTTTGGTTTGCCTGTTTCCTTTCCTGTTCTCTGTCTTCTAAGTCTGATATTCTCTCTTCTGCTTCGTCCATTCTGTTTTTAAGGCTCTCTAATGTGTTTGTCATTTGATCTATTGAATTCTTCATTTCATTATGATTTCTCGTCACTATCACCATTTCTTGTTCCACTAGTTGTTTCATTTCATTTTGATTCCTCATTAATATTTCATTTTCACGAGAGAGATTTTCTATCTTGTCCATTAAGGATTTCTGTAGTTCAAGAATTTGTTTTTGAGAACTTCTTAATGTTCTTATCAATTTTTTGAGATCCGCTTCTTGCATTTCTTCTATCTCATCATCTTCATAATCTTGAATTGGGGTGTCTTTTTCATTTGGGGGCGTCATAGTGTCTTCCTTGTTCTTGTTAGCTTGGTTTTTGCATTTGTTGTTTGGCATGTTGGAGATATTTGGTTTCTTCACTGTGGTGTTTTTTTCTTGTTACACTATGACTCTATATTAAGTGGACTGTCTGCTTTCAGTGGAGCCTTAGAGGCTTGAGATGAGTGTGGACTGAGAGCTGTGTTTGGTTCCTCAGTGTTGAGGGTGTGTCAAAGATGACACTCCCAGGTTAGGCTTGGTAAATCTCTCTCTTTTTTGATTCAAAAGGGAAGTAATTCCGCACAGCTGAACATAATTGGAGGTAGTTAGCAGGCAAATGATACACCCACAGGAGCCAGAGATCCCAAGCTCTTTCCCAAGGACCACACAGGGAATCTCTGCTGCCCTCAGTGTGGGCTCCAATTCTCCTGCAGTCCCCCACTGGGTTGCCAAGTTAGATGCTAACCTCCTGTTATTTCACCCCTCCCCCCAGAGTCAGGTTTTTCTGCTAGGTTCAGGGCTGCGCAGACCTGAGGTCGCCCTGCTTATGACGTATGTCCAAAATGGCGCCTGCTCTGTCTTGCTCGCCTTTGAGGGGTGAGCGGAGAGAGAGAAACTCGTGTCCGTATGGGTCACTTTTTTATTTTTTTCCTCTCTCCCTTCTAGTTAGCCTGGTGAATTTTCCCCATGGAGTTTCAAGCCTCGTTCCCTCTAGTCTCCTCTTTCCGCTTGCCTGCTGGTGTCTCGGGCTATTGAGGTTCGGCTCACCTCACGTTCCAGCGCTGGTGTGTTGAGTCTGCCGCTGGTGTCCTGAACTTGGGCTCCCACACTCTCCACGCAGGTCCACTGTGAATCACTAGTTCCGGAAGAGTTTCCTCTGCTGTTTCATCCCCTACTCTTCCTTGACCCTGCAGTATCTCCACTTATATTAAAGTGTCTCTCCCCCGGACTAATAGTGTGCTCCCTGCCTATTCCGCCATCTTGCCGCTCTCTCATTTAAGCATTTCTAAGTGTATGTTGAGTAGTGTTGAGTATAAGCAAAGTGCTGTGTGACCAATATTCAGAACTGTTTTTCATTATGAGACTGAAATTCTCTACCCAATGAATGAAAAATTCTTATAATTCCAACATCCCTAACTCCAAGTAACTGCCATTCTACTTGCCATTGCTCAGGCTACAGAGTTTTTAGGAGGTACAGTGATTTTTCAGGGTCATATAACTGAGAGGGTAGAGGGAACCCTCTTGGAACTCAGTTCTGTCTCTGCAAAGCTGGGTCTTGATTGTACCCAGGTACTCCCTGAGGTTTTTGGATTAGGCTATGTGGCATACATGTGTGTGATTATGGACATGGCATGAGGCAGAAGGAGGATGAAACTTTGGAGAGGTCTTTTCTGCTGAGGAATCCCATGAAAGTGGATGCCAAAAAAATGAAATCAATTTTTTGATGAAACTCTACAATAGGACCTGGAACTCAAGCTTTCTTTGCTGAAGACCCACTGGAGAAAGCCATCTGTTCTGCTCTGTCCTGACTTTCCAGGGGCCCAGACTCAAGAAATTCTGCAGATATTGACTCAGCTCTCATTATTGATACCTTGGACATTTGGGAAGGAAGGATCCCATGGTGATTTCAGTTGTCCCAAAGAAGGAAACTCTAGGCAAGGCCACCACTCTGATCCCACTTGGGCATTGCAACACTACTTCCCCTTTTGTGTGTGTGTTTTTGGAGCCTCATGTAGGGTGTTCTGTCCCATATAGGAACAATTTATTGGAAGAGTTAAAATATGGGTCAGCCTGTTAGGTTTACACTCTAGGTCATGGCAGACAGGATGGGAAGAAGAATGATGTGATTGTGCTCATCTTTTATGTGAATCCTAAGCTAGAGAAATGTTCAGACAAAAATCTGTGTTTGACCTTGCTAACAGAAAGTTACCTGGAACAGAAACAGTATTGTTAGCCAGATGGGGTTATGATACCACCAGACCTACCTTTAGAACCATTGCACAGGGGCTAGCGCTGTGGCACAGTGGGTTAACACCCTGGCCTGAAGTGCTGGCATCCCATATGGATGTTGGGTCAAGTCCTGGCTGCTCCACTTCCAATCCAGTTCTCTGCTATGGCCTGGGAAAGCATTAGAAGATGGCCAAAGTCCTTGGGCCCCCGCACCCACATGGGAGACCTGGAAGAAGCTCCTGGCTCATGGCTTTGGATCAGTGCAGCTCCAGCCATTGGGACCAATTGGGGAGTGAACCGTCAGATGGAAGACCTCTCTCTCCCTCTCTGCTTCTCCTTTCTCTTGTAACTCTGACTTTCAAATAAATAAATAAATAAATCTTATTTTTTTTTGACAAGCAGAGTGGACAGTGAGAGAGAGAGAGACAGAGAGAAAGGTCTTCCTTTGCCGTTGGTTCACCCTCCAATGGCCACCGCGGTAGCACGCTGCGGCTGGCGCACCGCGCTGATCCAATGGCAGGAGCCAGGTGCTTCTCCTGGTCTCCCATGGGGTGCAGGGCCCAAGCACTTGGGCCATCCTCCACTGCACTCCCTGGCCACAGCAGAGAGCTGGCCTGGAAGAGGGGCAACCGGGACAGGATCGGTGCCCTGACCGGGACTAGAACCCGGTGTGCCGGCACCGCAAGGCGGAGGATTAGCCTAGTGAGCCGCGGCGCCGGCCAATAAATAAATCTTATTTTTAAAAAAGAACCATTTCATGAAGTTGAAAATGTACTTAACAGAGTCATATACTTCTCCCTGGGTGAGGAGCAATTGCACCACACTGACAATGAAACCCAATGCTGCATCACTTAGAGTGCACATGCAAAGATATTTTCATAACCATGGCCTGAAAATGGCCAATAAGATCTCCTGTTCCTGTTCTTTAAAAAAATGGAACACCCAGTTGTGTTGGTGAAGATACAAAGATTTTCAGCCTCATGTGCATTGTTTGTTGTAACCTAAAATGGCACAATCAGCACAGAAAACAGTGTCTCTTAATTAAATTAAAAATGGAATTTTTATGTTATCTGATACTCTCATTTCTGAGTATACATCTAAAAGTATTGAAAGTTCAGTATAAGCAAAGTATAAATATTATTCACCACAGCATAATTCACTGTAGCCAAGATTTCTAGTGTGGCCTGTACTCAGTGAAAAGTTATGCAGGCACAGAAGAAAAGGAAATCCTATGACATGGATGAACCTTGAATATATTTGACTAAATGAAATTACCCACAAATATCATCCCCAAAGGAAAAATACTGCAAGATTCTAATCATATGAAATAAATAAAGTAGTCAGAGGGACCTGCACTGTGGGGCAGTGGGTTTAAGCTCCTGCCTACAGTGCCAGCATCCCATATGGTTGCTGGTTCTAGTACTGGCTGCTCCACTTCTGATCCAGAACTCTGTTATGGCCTGGGAAAACAGAAGATGGTCCAAGACCTTGGGCCCCTGCACCTGAGTGGGAAGCCTGGAAGAAACTCCTGGCTCCTGGCTTCAGATTGGCTCAGCTCTGGTTATCTTGGCATTTTGGGGAGTGAACCAGTGGATGAAAGACCTCTCTCTCTGGCTCTACCACTCTCTGTAACTCTGTGTTTCAAATAAATAAAATAAATCTTTAAAATAAATAAAATAGCCAGAATACTAGAAACATAAAGTAGAAGAGTGGTTATGGATGGTAGAAGGATATGCTATTCAATAGAAATGGAATTTTTAGATAAAAAAAAATCCTAGAGATCTGGTGTGTGTGTGTAGACACATGTATATGTCACTTACCTTAGAATGACACCTGCCCTTGTGAGATACAGTACTCAAGCCCTCTTCTACCTGACCCTGGATAAGAAAAGGGCTCCCTCTGTTGGTCTTTGGTCACTCTTCAGGTGCTTGTGAGTAGGGCTGATGGCAGGCTATTCCCAAGAGTGGAGATTTATGACTGGTGTTATCTAGGAATGTTGGGAAGACTGCAATCTTGTCTCCTTTCTCTCCAGTTTGGTCTTCTTAGTTATCACACTCTCTTTGGGTGAGAATACAGGAAGATACACCAGTCTCTGCTGAGTTTATGATGTTGCAACTGCAGTTCAGTCCTATGAATGGATCCTCCTTTGTAAGAAAATGGGCAGCCTCTCATCTTAGCCTGAGACTTTGAAATGCATCCAATAAATATAGTTCTAGTTTTATTTTTGTAGGACCTCTGTCCAAGTGTATCAGGCCAGAGGATGATCAATAATATTTTTCCAACATATACATTAACATTTCTTTCTCCATGAAGAATTTTCCTACAGTGAAAAAACATGAAAGACTGATTTTTCTCTTCTATGTCATGAAATTGCTAAGGAAATAATTCCCTCATTAACCATTGGAGTGATCGAAGTGAATTTAAGTGAGTGGTGAACACAGAAGATAGAGTTGAGTGAAGGCAGAAGTTCACAATGCAGTGGGGAGACAGATACTCCTGCAGTGAGCTCAATCAGTGTTAAAGGTACTGGGGGAGGTTGAGCAACATTGAGTGAGGGAGAAATGAGAGTGTTGGATAGAAGAGCAAGATGGAGTTATTCATTTGTGTTCACCAATTTAAACTTAAAAAATTATTGGATGTATAGGAACATTTGGATAAATTCTTTTTTTTCTCTTTCAACATTTCATTTATTTTATTTACAGTTTAACATGAGGAATTACTATGAATCAAAGCATAAGCACACAAACATATATGCAATCTAAAATAGAGGAACAGCATTAGATATGAAGCAAAAAGTCACGTTCATTCACACACACAGTGGACTCAGATCTGGTCAACCTGGTTGTTCCCAGGCAGGTTTGTAAAGATGATAAAGTGTGACTGTGGAGAATAAGATTTCTGCCAGAGCACTCTTAGTGAAGACATTTTCTTCCTAGTACACAGCATGTGACCTCAGATAATGATTAAGGATAGCTTATGACCTGCTAACAAGAAGAGCATTGAGCCCTTGTGGGAATGTAGGCTTCACAAGAATACGCAGCTGCTTTCTCAGACATGCTTGTTAGGGTTTGTAACCATGACTGAGAACTACAACCAAGACCATGCTGAGCAAAGAAAAATTTTTAGGGCAAAGAACTGCCAGGAGTATCCTCAGAGGGAGAGGTGCTCTGGGCTCAGGTGTAGGGCTGGGGTTTTATAGGGAACTTGTAGAAAGGGAGGTGGGAGATAAGTTGGAGAAGCCAAACAAAGGGGTGTGGGATGTGGGCTGGAGCAGCTGGAGAAGATACTTGATACCAGGAGGCACGGGATGTCTGCCTGATTTATAACTAGGGGCAGTTGCGGGAACAGTGAGGCACAGAACGTCTCTCAGGCCTGATTTGTGGGAATGATGAGGCTCCCCATAAGCACAGCACCTCTGGGTTTTTGCTTTCTGATGCCAAAAAAGAGTGGGGGAGACACCTCAGACCAGTGTGGATTCAGGACTCTCACAATGTTTATCTAATGTATCTTGCTAAATATGTTTCAGAGAAACCTTAGTTCTATGAACACATGCACGTGCTCTACAATAGGCTGTTATAATCCTTATCAGTAAAGAAACCACACCTGGTTAGTCTGTGCACACTTTGTGGAGGAAGAGACCCCATGTCCTTTGTTCCTTTCATTTGCATACCCCAACATGTAACCTTTGTTATCCAGACTACTGTGACCAAATTAGATATTTGGTCATCACATTAAGCATCAGTGTGTGAACATGCAAACTAAATATTTCAGAATGGTCTGGTTTTGAAAAGATTTCTGTGAAAAGTTGTAAAAGATTGGCTGCAGAATAAAATCAACTATTAGGCTTAAAGCTCCCTGTCACTGGTCCACTCCCAAATATCTGCAATGGTCAAGATTGTGTCAATACTTAAGGTGGGGTCAAGAACTCTATATAGGTTTCCTAAATGTGTGACAGGAACCCAGTTAGTTGAACCATCACCATTGCTTTCCAGGGTCTGCAGTAACAGGAAACTGGAGTATGGTTCTGGATGAAGATATAAACTTATGCACTGTAATGTAGGATTCAGGCATGTAACTACTAGATCTGCTGGCTCCTCTTATCCATATTTTTAAAATACATATAATATATGAAGAGTAATTTTATTTACTTTTATCTGTGGATTTAAGATTTTTTAAAAGAATTATTTATTTATTTGAAAGTCAGAGTTACACAGAGAAAAGAGAGAGAGAGAGAGAGAGAAAGAGAGAGAGAGAGAGAGAGAGAGAAAGAGAGCAAGAGATCTTCTTTCCACAGTTTCATGCCTCAAATGGCCACAATGCTCTGGCTGGAATCAGGAGTCAGGAGTTTCTTTCAGATCCCTCACATGGGTACAGGGGCCCAAGCACATGGGCCATCCTCCACTGTATTTCCAGGCATATTATCAGGGAGATGAATTGGAATTGGAACAGCTAGGTCTTGAACCAGCACCCATAAGAGATGCTGGTGTCACAGGCAGTTTCTTTACCCACTATGCCACAATGCTAGCCCCCTGGCTATAGATTTAAAAGGCATGTAACAATAAAAAAAAATGTTACATGACAATATTTTGAATGACTGTTGAGATGACATTAAATTGGAAATATTCTGTTTCCCATTTAGCAGATAGACTGGATTAAGAGACAAGGAGATGGGACTGGCACTATGGTATAGGAAGCTAATCCTCCTCCTGTGGTACTCATATGGGCACTGGTTGGTGTCCTGGTTGCTCTACTTCTAATCCAGCTCCCTGATAATGGCCTGTAAAAGCAGTGGAAGATGGCTCAGATGCATGGGCCTCTGCACTCACATGGGAGACCCAGAGGAGATCCTGGCTTCTGGCTTGGGATTGGCCCAGCTCTGGCCATTGTGGCCATTTGGGAAATGGACTAGATGATGGAGGAGCTCCCTCTCTCTTCTCTGTCTAAAACTCTGCCTCTCAAATAAGTAAATAATAATAGTAACAGATACAAGGAAAATGATAACTGATGACTGGAAACCCCAGAGAAGAGAGAAGGGAGTTCTCACCACAGAAGAAATCAGGCTAAGATCATCATATTGCAGCAATTCAGGAATCCAAGCCTGTCCAGAACTGCTTCTTATTTGTGACAGTGAACACAATGGAGATAGAGGTGAAAGAGCTGTACCTGCTGAACCCCAAGTTTTGTATTTAGACTGTTCAATCTGAATAGTGCTGGTCACTGTTTCATCATCCTCTCCACCTTAACACAAACAGACATAAATCCCATTTATTATTTTCTACATAAGGAACACCATATACTTTAGCACTTTGCCTCTTCCAATGTTCAGTCATTTTGTGGAGGAACCTAATGTTCATATCAGAGAATAGGTAACTCATGGTCATAGTTGATATGTCAGAATTAATTCATATTTAACTTCTTCATAATGAGTTAGGAGATGCATTTGAAACTGATAAGGGAAGAGTTTTGTATTCTTAAGTTCAAAAATTTATAATCATGTATAATTTCTCACTTTACTCAGACATCTACAGGCTATTTCACAGCATAGTTGTGACACTCCCATATATTGAAATGACTGACTGTTCAGACTGTGTACATATCCCAGTGATTGTGTGGGAAAGACACATGGAAGGCCAGCACAGGGAAATACTTGAGGGTAATCCCAACCATGGTTTAAATTTTCTATCCATAGAGCCACCCCTTTGG
The DNA here is from genome assembly GCF_033115175.1 of Lepus europaeus. Lineage (NCBI taxonomy): Eukaryota > Metazoa > Chordata > Mammalia > Lagomorpha > Leporidae > Lepus > Lepus europaeus. Next base: position 168,661 of record NW_026909053.1, on the reverse strand, counting down.
TACAGTTATGACCTGATGGCCTTGGCTGAGCAAGGATGTCCATATTTTAGGAGTTAGTCACATTCAGGGATATGATTATGGATGTCACCAAGGAAGCTCAGACCCCACTTGAGACATCTGAGGGAAAGCTGTAGAGGATGTGATTCTGAAGAACATCTTTTATAAGCAGTAAGACATATGGATTCTAATTCAATGAAGAGTTTTTAGGAAAAAAAAATGTAGCATTCACTTACCTAACATTTTAATGCTCAGGTATTCACCCAAGGGAAGTGAAAATACATATTAAAAAACATTTTCTCAAATCTGCCAGTAGGCAAGGAGACAAGACCAGAGAGTCCTGGATTATATAAAGCAAATGGTCATAAATGAGATTAAAATAAAATCAGAGAGATTTTTTCAGATGCAGAATAGGATTGCAAATTGGGAGACAGATTCAGTTTAAAGTGAACCATGATTCTTCTGAGGTGAAGCAGGACTGAGACTTTTAAAATAAGGAAAGGGAGGGGATGTCCAGCTTTGCATTCTTTGAATACATATAGGATAGAATGAGTGAACTGGTTTGAATTGATGTAGGAACTAGCATGTGATTCAATAGGTTAAGCTGCTCTTCTGACATTGGCATCCCATAGAGGAGTGCAGGTTTGAGTCCTAGCAACTCCTCTTACAGTCTAGATTCTTGCTAGTTTGTCTGAGAAAGCAGTGGATAATGGCCCAAGCATTTCTGTCAACCATATGGAAGACCTGGATGAAGCTCCTGACTCTTGTCTTTCATCAAATTCAGCCGTGATTGTGGTGGGCATTGTGTAGTAAGCCAACAGATGAGTGATTTCTGCTGCTTGTCTTTCTCAGTCTCTCTGACTTCCAAATAAAAACTAAATTAAAAATTAAGGAGTGGCCATTTGACCTAGTTGTTGGACCACTGCTTGGGATGCCTGCATCCCATGTCAGAGAGCCTGGGAAAAGTCCCAGCTCTGCTTCTGACTCCAGCTTCATGTTGGTGTGCATTCTGAGAGAAAGTGATGAGGGTTAAAGGAATTGAGTCTGTGCCACCCTTGTAGAGACCCAGATTGTGTTTCAGGTTTCTGGTTTCAACTTGGTCCTGCCCCAGTTGTGGCATAAAGTTGGGGAGTGAACCAACAGATTTGAGATACACCCCATTTCTACTTTTCAAGTACAAAAATAAAATAATTATTTTTAAAGAGCAACAGGGTTTTCAAAACCTTTAAAATAGAAAGATCAAGCTGTTTCCAAACTATCACAAATATATTCCCAAAAAAGAAATGCATTGTGAATGTTATTCTATTTTTTGTGCAGTCTCCACACAAGCATGTAGATGCTTAGAAGGGGACAAATTTTACAACTTTGGCCTAATAAGAATTGGGTAAGGTTTAGCTTTCATAGTATTTGTTGCTGCCCCTGCTTTACTAACATGATATGGATATTGTCATCTTACAAATTGGTCATTTTAAGAGTAGTTAATTTTGAAATTATTTCAAACTTACAGAAATACCATGAGTGAGTCCTATTCATTGAGAATGCCCAGTTATTATCCTTTTAGCACTCTTGCCTCTGACCCACCTTAGGGGGGTCCCTCCAGTGTTCCTTTCTGAGAAAATGTGGGCCCTGTATTATCAGAAGCACGGTGGTTTGATGCTGGGCTCTGCTCAGTCTCCCATCTATGGATGCTATCAACTTGGTATTTAGTGAATTTCTGCCAGATTGATTCACACACAACCTTTTAAGGATTTTTTAAGTGTGTTCTTATGCGAAGGGAAGGAGTGTTGGAGATCCAGAGTCTCAAGGTTGAGACATTTTCGGCCCGAAAGGGGAAGAATCCACTTCCGCCACTGCACCCGGCCCATGCCGGCCCTTGCTTCCTGCGTCCAGCCTGGTGCTGCAGTGCCGCCTCTTCCTAGTCTCCCTCCTCAGCTCTCCCTCCATGTCGCGTGGTCGCCGGGCACCGGGGCTGCAGCAAGGAGTCCCCCAGAGGCTAGTTGGGCAAGGCGGGCAAAGCTAGCAGCATCCTGAAGTTTACATTAAACTTCTCCTAGTGGAACCCATGACTTCTGGTCAGGACGCTAAAGTTGTGGCTGAACTGCAGGCACAGTGAGGTCAAGAGGGCAAGGGCAGCTCTCATCTGATGAATGGCCCTATATCTCAAACCACTTCTCAAACAAGTTCCATCCCAGCTTTGAGTCAGGTACCGACAACTAAAGTTTCTGAGCTAAACCCTAATGCGAAAGTGTGGGGGACTTATGTTACATTTGGAAGCAAGTAGTGTAGCTGTCGGTTTGAGTGCTGCATGGGAGGAGACAGCTGGGCATGGTGCAGACTGCAGCCTGCAGGGATTGGATGTCAATGGTGATGGTGACAAAGTCATGAGAATGAAGCATTACCAGATTTACCTGAGTCAAAACAGACATGAATGCTTTGGCTCTGGATCATGCAGAATACAAATATCTACCTGAAAATAGTGAAACAGGAGGAAATGCATCTCAACCAGAAAGCCAGGAAGATTCTCAAGAAGTACTTAAAAAAATTGGAATTCTGTTTATCTAGGGAGACTCTTGCTAGTGCCATCTATCTTACATCACAGATGGATAGTGATCAGTATGCTCAAATTACAATGGTAGCTAACCTTGACCATATCAAGAAACTCAGTACTAGTGTGGATTTGATTGTTGAAGTGCTAAGGTGGATGAGAAGGCAGAAAAAGTAAGGCCAAATCAAAATCATTGCATAGTAATATTGCGAGAAATATCTGAATCTACCCCTGTGGAAGAAGTAGAAGCACTATTTAAAGGAAATAACTTACTGAAATTTATAAACTGTGAATTTGCCCATAATGATAATTGATTTATTACATTTGAAGCAGAAGTTGATGCACAACAGGCTTACAAATACCTGCGAAAAGTCAAAACTTTTCAAGGAAAACCAATTAAAGTGCAGCTAAAAGCAAAGGAAATAGCTATAATCCCATTTTTGCCAAAGAATGGATTTAGGTCTCTCTACATGAACCTTTATACATAGCAGTGTTACACATCATTTATTTACCTCCAGTATACAGTCCCCAACAAGAGTTTCCTCTGTACAGCCTGACTGCTCCCAGACATTGTCATTAATGCATAGCTATTTCAATCCACCCTTGGTAACTATTTCCAAATACTGGATTTATACATGGGTTTACATCTCCAACCTTCAAGCCTGCAGCCTCTCCTCTGACTTCACTCATACAGTATCCTCCCAGAAGCAGGAAAAATTCCTTTGGCTATAAGAAGAAAAGGGAGGAAAAGTTTACAAGCAGCCAAACTCAGTCTCCAACACGACCAAAGCCTCCATCACAAACTTTGATCTGGGGCTGTCCAACTTCCCCCCATTACCTGGAGCTGAGGCAATTTGAAGACAGAGGACTTGTTTGAAAACAGGCTATCTAGCTTGATAATAGGATTATCAAAGGAAAGAAGCCCCATGCAGATGCAAGTAGGAACACTATTCCTGTAGTGGTCCCCAGAGAGCCCTCACCGCTGGCTTCTTGTGCTGTATCAGCAATGTATGAATGATCCCCATCCCTAGCTCATTTACCTGAGGATCCCAAGGTGGCAGAAAAGCAGAGGGAAACCCTCAGTGTGGACAGACTCCCTTCTGTCCTTACTACAACTGTGTGTAAATCAGAGCAGGTGCATGGAGCTGCCACAGAATTGCAAATGCCCAGATTTGTCAGAGAACGAGTAGAGAGCCACCTTCTTCTCCACTGCAACCCTCAAAAGAACAAAAGTCAAATGATGGCAGTTGTAGGAAGGAGGAGAAGAAGCTTTCTGCACCTGTGTGGAAATAGAGGGAGCCCCCTGTCCTCAAGTCCATTCCCAGAGTCCCCAAAGACCAGGGGAAGCAGCCTGGGCACTGGCCCTCACCACCAGCTGTTGGAAAGTGTCTTCACAGAGGACAGAACGCTACCCCCAAGTCTCATCAGTAAAAATTCTATGTCTGGGAGGGGTTGCAAAGAGCTGTGTTAGCCACAAATGAAACACTTTTCCCACTCAGTATGAGGATGAGTGGCTGGTTGGGCAGTTGCAGTATCTGTGAGCCCCATGGAATGCCTGCAAGTTATTTTTTCTTCTGTGAGTCAGATTCTCCCCCTCTAAAAAAACTATTTTTCAGGATTTAATTAATAGAAACCTTATTTTTCATTGGTGCTTAACTAGAGGTGATGTTTAAGTCTGATTTTTTAGGATAGAAAATGCATTTATCCCAACAGATTGGTGTTTTCTGTTAAGCCTCTGTGTGGTTCTGAATGCAAGCTATATATAGTGAATTTTTCTAAATTAAGGGAACTATACTACTTTATTTTTTTAAATAATATTGATCTACAAGTGCGTATCTCAGATGCCCCAGCAGATGTATGAGGGCTGTCAAGGGTGGCCTTAGCCTCAAGGTGGAAGGGGGTTGGCAGTGTCAGGTCGCTGACATACTGGCATGGGAGCTGTGCTTTCATCTAAACTGTTAACAAATAATTCTAGCATTTAAAAATACATATAAATGTACATATAGGCCTTTTTTGATCCAGTGGGCAGAAATAATCTGCAGAGAACACCCTAGAGAAACCTGAAAGCTTTGAGTTTTGACATCCTGTCAGCAAGTAGCCAGCTTCTCCCCTCAATTGCAAGTGGCTATTACCTAAAATCAATTCAAAACAAGTGAATAGAACCTAAATGAAAATATACTTTTTTGGCCACTGACATGCTGCCAGTATGTTGTATCATGAAATGGTTTGGATCCCTGTGAGCTGGCTGCTCTGGCTCTTGGCCTAGTGCACCTGCTCCATGCACATTTCTGTCCATGTTCCCCCAACCCCCAGGCACTCTTTCAGAAGAGTTCTCATCTTAACTCCATGACAATGTCTTCCTGAACCTCTGCATCAGCACATGGATTTAAAAGTTATGTGTGAGAGTAGTGTTTGTAGTTTTATTCCCCTCTTTGGCTGGTGGAGGACAAAAATTGTTGCTCTTTTTACCTCCAAGATGAGGGTCTCATTGATTCACTTCTAAAAGTGTTGTACTTCTGAACAAGGAAGCACTAAAGTTATCAAGTTTATAATAAATTTAAATATAAATTATTTTGTCTTAAAATGCCTAAAATTATTCTCTTTATTTATTTGACAGATAGAGTTATATAGTGAAAGAGAGAGACAGAGAGAAATGTCTTCCTTCCATTGGTTCATCCCCCAAATGGCCACCATGACCAGAGCTATGCCGACCTGAAGCCAGGAGCCTGATGCCTCCTCCTGGTCTCCAATGTGGGTGCAGGGGCCCAAGTACGTGGGCCATCCTCCACTGCCTTCCTGGGCCACAGCAGAGAGCTGGACTGGAAGAGGAGCAACTGGGACTAGAACCCGGCACCCATATGGGGTGCCAGCACTGCAGGTGGAGGATTAACCAAGTGAGCCACGGTGCTGGCCCCCAACATTTTTGTTTAATTATTCTAAGCAGCAGACATTAAAATATTTCCTGCTACATGTAACCATACAGTTTATTCCATAAAATGTTATTTAACAAGACTGAGGTTTTTTTTTAAAAAAAATATTTTCATCCAATATTTAAAGGCTTGAATTGCATTTAAACTTGAAAATGACTTTGCTTTAACTTTTGTATAAGACAGCTAAGAGTTCATGGAGACACCCCAGGTTGACATGAGTGGATCATAATTACTCAGTTTCTGTGTGTGTATTTTGTCACTAGTTTTACTGAGTAAGCATACCATAGTACAAGAACTAGCAGCAGTTTTTGTAATATACCTTAAGGATCTTAAACAGGTGATCTTTTTTCTGATTGTTGAAAAATCCTGTAAATGCAAATAGTTGGTACTGTATTAGATATGTGCACTTTGGGAGTGTGCTTTGCTTGTACAGTTGTAAATAATCTGAACATATTAAAAAAAGGTTCCCTACAGAGAAAATCTGATAAAATTATTGATATATTATAAATGTTGATGTTGAGCTGGATGTAGACATACTTAATGCTGTGGTTTGAATGTTATTTTAATTTGTTGAGTTTTTTTTTCCCCCTCTCATACTGGTGTGTTGAACTGGCTTTGCCTATTTGCTGCAAAAGGGAAAAGGAAAGTTTTATTAAAAGCTGTGAGATGTTTGTATACTCTCTTTCAAAATATGGAAATGCATATTAGTCATATTTAATGTGAAAGAGTTCTGAAGACAACGTAGTAAGCAGGAACTGGTAGGATCTTTAAGTCAAAATGGAAAATGATCTACTAATTTGAATCATATATTACTAAGTGTGATTTACCCTACCAGAGAAAACCTGCCTGGTGTCTCTCATTGTTTTCTTCAGAGAAGTAGTCATTATTCAAAGATGAAGAAATACACATATTGCTAATAAGTTTCAAATGCCTGATTAAGGAATGGGAGAATTAATTTCTTGGTAGCTGTCAGACTGCTGGACCAAAAACTCAGAAATAATTGACCTCTCCAAACCAAACCAAGAGATGCTGTAAACACTCAAAGAATAAGTTCTGAGATCTGGGGCCCTTTGTGTCATTTCTTAGTAGCAGATGCCAGGGTGTGCTCAGCCATCCCTGTCCCCAAACACCAGTGGGTCTGTGACAGTAAGTCCTCTCTCAAACATGTGATATTTGCAGCATGATGTGTGTAATTAGAGCCAACTGTGGTTGGTTGGTTGCAAACTAAAAGGCTAGAGCTCAAGAGCAGCATGCAGGAGAGCAGTGGGCATGTGGAGTGGTGTCATCACAGAGAAGGGGCTGTGCTTGTGGGTTCTGCTGCCATCTGGAAGAGGTCAGTACACTGTAACTATCACTTAGCCAGTGACAGTCTGTTGCATCCAGAGCCGAAACCTTGCTCAGATGTGATTTTTATAGTAAAGGTGATATGCCAAATAACTTTTTTAAAAAAAGATATATTTATTCAAAAGTCAGAGTAACACAGAGAGAGGAGAGGCAGAGAGAGGTCTTTCATCTAATGGTTCACTCCCTAATTGGCCATAATGGCCAGAGCTGTGCCAATTGGAAGCCAAGAGCCAGGAGCTGAATCAAAAGTGGTGCAGCCTGGTCTTGAAGTGGCACACATAAGTGATGCTGGCACTTCAGGCCAGGGCATTAACCCACTGCCTGATATTAAAATAGTGTACTCAGAGAATTTCATCATGACAGCCTCCATTTTGGACTACACCTTCAACACTGTAAGTTTCTACAGCACCAGCAGCAGTGTGGGCCATTAAGGATTCTTGCTGGAAGAGATAAGAGGAAACTTTCAGCATCAGTGATTCATGTGGTGAACAGTCACACTCAAATGATTCATGACCCATTATTATAGCCCAATGAGGACCCCAGCAACACTCAGACCTCCTAGAGTTAATTAAACCAAAGATGTTCTTCAGTTAGCACACCTTCTCTCGCTTATTATTGAGAGAGGCACTTGAGGACTTAATCTAGGAGAGCTACTTTGTCAGATGCTTTGACCCTCAAGAGGAGAGTATTTGCACACAGTAATCATAAGCCTCTCTCCCTGGTCCATGTCCTTAGATGCAATGTGCAAGCTTCATGACACAGAAAAATTAACAAAAAGGAAGAAAGAAAAAGAAAGAAAGAAAAAGAAATAGAAAGAAAGGAAAAGAGAGAAGAAAGAAAGAAAAAGAAAAGAAGGAAGGAAGGAAGAAAGGAAGGAAGGAACAAGGGAAGGAGAGAAGGAGGGAAGGAAGGAAGGAAAATTGTGTTGTGGTACAACTCATGGGTTTACTGTAAATTTAGATAAAGTGGGAAGCGGTGCGTGCCATAGTCATTAAGCCTCTGCCTGTGGCACTGGTATCCCATACAGGTGCCAGTTCATGTCTCAGCTGCTCCATTTCCAATCCAGCTCTGTGATAATGACCTGGGAAAGCAGAGGATGGTGGCCCAAGTGCTTGGACCCCTGCACCTATGTGAGAGACCCAGAAAAATCTCTGGCTCCTGGCTTTGGATTGGCCCAGCTCTGACCATTGTGGCCATTTGGGAGTGAACCAGGAAGACTTCTCTGTCTCTCTCCTGACTGTCAAATAAATAAGTAAAAATTTAAAAAAATAGATAAGGTGAAATTTATATGTGTAATTTCTGTTCTATAAAGTAAATCAGAAATTGGAGACTAAGTATATTGGTTTTCCAATGTTCTATAAATCAAAAATTTACCTCTTGTAGATTCATCCAGTAAAATTTACTTTCTCAGAGAGGAACACATTTAACAAGAGCCTTCAAAGAATTTTCTATGATGATCCAAATTCACTGTTGTCAGAAAAAAAATTGTGAATTTTAGGAAGACCTATTAGAATAAATCAGATATGCCTTCTATTCACATGACTTTGTGAGATTAAGAGAGAGTGCTTTGTTTCAACCTTTTTTTTACAGGCAGAGTTAGTTAGAGAGACAGAGAGAAAGGTCTTCCTTCCATTGGTTCACCCTCTAAATGGCCACTATGGCCAGTGTTGCACCGATCCAAAGCCAGGAGCCAGTTGCTTCCTCCTGGTCTCCCATGCGGGTGCAGGGCCCAAGGACTTGGGCCATCCTCCACTGCCTTCCTGGGCCACAGCAGAGAGCTGGACTGGAAGAGGAGCAACCGGGACAGAACTGGCACCCCAACCAGAACTAGAATGCAGAGTGCCAGGGCCGCAGGTGGAGGATTAGCCTAGTGAGCTGTGGTGCCAGCCTGTTTCAACCTTTTTCTACTAGGCTGATGAATATTGTCACTTGAAATATTTTTATTTAAAACTAAATTCTAATTACCAATAATTAATCATTCAAATTAGTACATGATAATATACATTGGTTGGCGCCACAGCTTAATAGGCTAATCTTCCGCCTGCGGCGCTGGCACACTGGGTTCTAGTCCTAGATGGGGCACCAGATTCTGTCCCGGTCACTCTTCTTCCTGTTCAGCTCTCTACTGTGGCCTGGGAGTGCAGTGGAGAATGGCCCAATTCCTGGGGCCCTGCACCCACATGGGAGACCAGGAGAAGCACCTTGCTCCTGGCTTCAGATCAGCGAGGTGTGCGGGCTACAGTGCACCGGCCACAGCAGCCATTGGAGGGTGAACCAATGGAGAAGGAAGACCTTTCTCTCTGTCTCTCTCTCCCACTGTCCACTCTGCCTGTCAAAAAATATATACATTAATTATTTTTCTTTTAGTACATCATAGTGACAAAAGTGCAGTAGTAGCACATTTATAGTCTGTTCTGGTGTCCTTATTAAAATATTTATTTGTATTTTTCTTGAATCTGTTCTGCTTTCTTAGTTTATTTTTTAAAAATTATTGATTTACTTATCTGAAAGTCAGACTTTCCAGAAGAGAGGGAGGGAGAAGGGGAGAGAGGGAGACAGGGAGAGTATAAAGCACTGTTTGAAGATTACTTTTACAGTTAATTCTCATATTACAACACATTAATGACAGAGGTCCTACATGGGGAGCAAGTGCACAGTGACTCCTGTTGTTGATTTAACAATTGACACTCGCATTTATGATGTCAGTGATCACCCGAGGCTCTTGTCATGAGCTGCCAAAGCTATGGAAGTCTCTTGAGTTCACAAACTCTGACCTTATTTAGACAAGGCCAAAATCAAACTGGAAGTTCTCTCCTCCCTTCAGAGAAAGGTACCTCCTTCTTTGATGGCCCCTTCTTTCCAGCAGGATCTCACTCACAGAGATCTTTCATTTAGGTCATTTTTTGCCAGTGTCTTGGCTTTCCATGCCTGAGAAACTCTCATGGGCTTTTTAGCAAGATCTGAATGCCTTAAGGGCTGATTCTGAGGCCAGAGCGCTGTTTAGGGCATTTGTAATTCTATGAGTCTGCTGTGTATCCTACTTCCCATGTTGGATCATTCTCTGCTTTTTAATTCTATCAATTATTATTATCAGGCACTGATCTTATTTATGTAATCTCTTTGACACTTAATCCTATCTTTATGATCAATTATGAACTTAAACTGATCATTTTGACTAGTAAGATGGCATTGGTACCTGCCAACTTAATGGGATTTGGAGTCCATGATCCATAGCAAGAGAACAAGTTTTTCAAATGTTGTTTAGTTAAAAGCATATCCATGGGGTTTTGTATATTTTTTCTTATTTAATCTTTGAAGTACACCTCTACTTATAGATTGAATTCCTGATTCCGTGTGAGGAGAAATGTAGGTCAAAGTTTTAGTAATATAACAAAATTGCCTTGCAAAATATAACATGGCAAGAATTTGCATTCATATGTACTTCTTTTCAAAGCTCAGAATCCTAAACATGTACATCTTTAGTGGTACGTATCAGATGCAAATTTTATCTGGAGTATCACCTTCTAGCTTATTCGCACTATTGTTCTATATGACTCATTTATAGTACTGCAAGGGGATTCCCCCTCTATTGGACCCACTTCCAATAACACCAACCTCTTATTCATATTTTCCAGTTCACTGTAGTTATTCATTTAATCATACATTAAAAAAGACTCTAAATTCTCATTCACCACATCTTCTGGTTAAGGATGTAAGCTTGGTAACTCCAAATATTTGCAGATCCTGTGGCTGCTTCTGACAGAGCATATGACTAGTGTATTTATACTGGTATAACTAAACTCATCTTTACAAAATCACTTAATATGTGTATCTTTCTATATCTAAAAGTTACACAATTTTTGACCATGAATACTTTATATAATCATGCATGGATTGAGTATTTTCACATATTCAGATCACCATTCCCTGTTCATGTGGAATAGATAATATTACATAATGTCTCTACTGATGCCATAAGATTTATACATAGGGGCTGGCACTGTGGCATAGTGGGTAAAGCCACTGCCTGCAGTGCCAGCATCCCATATGGGAACCAGTTCAAGTCCTGGCTACTCCACTTCCAATTCATTAACAATTATAATTTTATTTTGCACATTGGAATCGAAGGGTGAACCCAATCACAACTCTCTCCATTCATCTTCTCTTCCAGTTATGATCATAAGTACATCTATATATTTCCAAGATCAAAGAAAATTAATTTTTCTCCAGTAAGGTGATTACTTAATTATTCTTAAGCTTATTTTCAGTCTTCTCTTATTTTTAATTCAACTTTCTGCAAACTCTTTGAAGTATGCTTTTTATGTTGGTTGCTAAATCTCATGGGCCTGGCACTGTGGCAAAGTGGATAAAGCCGCTGCCTGCAGTGCTGGAATCCTATGTAGATGCTTGTTGAAGTCCTGCCTGCTTCACTTCCCATACAGCTTTCTGCTATGGCCTTGGAAAGCAGTGGAAGATGATCCTAGTCCTTGAGACGCTGCAATCACATGAGAGGCCCAGGAGAAGCTCTGGATCCTGGCTTCAGATTATCTCAGCTCTGGCTGTTTGTAGCCATTTGGGGAGTGAACCAGTGGATGGAAGACTCTCTCTCTCTCTCTCTCTCTCTCTCTCTCTCTCTCTCTCCTTCCGCCTCTCTGTAAATCTGCCTTTCAAATAAATAAATATTTAAAAAATCCTTCCCTATTCTCATTAGAAAATAGACATGAACTAAATTTTAAAAAAAATGGGGCCGGTGCTGTGGCATAACTGGTAAGCCTGTTGCTGGCAGTGCTGGCATCCATATGGACACTGGTTCAAGTCTCAGCTGCTCCACTTCCAATTCAGCTCTCTCTATGACCTAGGAAAGCAATAGAAGATGGCCCAAGTCCTTGGGCTCCTGCACCTGCTTGGGAAACCTGGAAGAAGCTCCTGGCTCCTGGCTTCAAATAAGTGCAGCTCCAGCTGTTGCAGCCAGATGGGGAGTGAACCAGTGGATAGAAGACCCCCCTCTCTCTCTGCCACTCCTTCTTTCTCTGTGTAACTCTTTCAAATAAATAAATAAATAAATCTTTAAAAATTTTAAAAATAAGGCCGGCGCCGCGGCTCACTAGGCTAATCCTCCGCCTTGTGGCGCCGGCACACCGGGTACTAGTCCCAGTCAGGGTGCCAGATTCTGTCCCGGTTGCCCCTCTTCCAGGCCAGCTCTCTGCTGTGGCCAGGGAGTGCAGTGGAGGATGGCCCAAGTGCTTGGGCCCTGCACCCCATGGGAGACCAGGAGAAGCACCTGGTTCTTGCCATCGGATCAGCGCAGTGAGCCGGCCGCAGCGCGCCAGCCATGGCAGCCATTGGAGGGTGAACCAATGGCAAAAAGGAAGACCTTTCTCTCTGTCTCTCTCTCTCTCACTCTCCACTCTGCCTGTCAAAAAAATTTTTTAAAATAAAAAACTTAATAGTCTCATGGTTTTCTAAAGTTCTGTGCTTTTCCTTCTCTTTTTTTAAATTAACACGATATCCTCCAGAAGCTAGTATTCTGTTTTGTTTTAAAGGTTTATTTATTTAATAGGCAGTATTACAGAGAGAGGGGAGGAGACAAGGAGAGAGAGAGAGAGGGAGGAAGTGGGAGAGAGAGAGAGAGACAGAGAGAGAGAATGAGAATATTCCATCCATTGGTTCACTCACCAATGGCTGCTATGTCCAGGACTGGGTCAAGCTGAAGCCAGGAGTCAGGATCTTCATGCAATTCTCCCACATGAGTGCACACTCTCAAGTACTTAGGGCATCTTTTGTTGCTTTTCCAGGTATATTAATAAGGAGTGATCAGAAGTAAACCAAGCCAGGACTAGAATCAGTGCCCAAATAGGATGCCAGCACTCCAGGCAGCAGTTTAACCTGCTAAGCCACATGCTACCTCTCCATTTTCCTTCTCTCTTTCCTGAAGATGAGAAAATATGTATTGATCTATTTTCAGTCTTAGTCTATTTTGTATTGTTACGAAACCGGTGTACAATGTGTAATTTATAAAGAAAAAGTGTATCTTGCAGTCATATGAGAAGTCAATGATCAAGAGGCCCCATCAGGAGAGGGCCATATTCCTGTAACTTAACTTGGCAGAATTCATTACATGGTGAGAGAGTGTAAGAGATAAAACTTATCACCTCAAGGTCCTTTTAAAATTGGTGTCAATCTATTCCTGAGGGTTGAAACTATTGTCTTGGGGATTTTTTTTAAGATTTTGTTTATTTGAGAGGTAGAGCTACAGACAGAGAGAGGGAGAGATAGAGAGAAAGATCTTCCATTTGATGGTTCACTCCTCAAATGGCAACAATGGCTGGAGCTTGGCCAGTCTGAACCTGGGAGCTAGGAGCTTCCTCCAGGTCTCCTATATCAATGTAGGGGTCAAAGCACTTGGGTCATTCTCCACTGCTTTCTCAGGTGGCAGAGAGCTAGATTGGAAGAGGATCAGCCAGAACATGAACTGGTAACATATGGGATGCTAGCACCACAGGCAGAGGCTCAGCCCACAGTGCCACAGCACCAGTCCCAGGTATTAGGTTTCCAATACATCATCTGGGATGATACATGTTAAAGTCAGACCATTTTAAAAATTATATTGCATTTTTATTACTATTCAAATTTATTTGGCCTACAAGTAGAATTTTTTATTGTAGTTATTCTATTTCACAGCTATTGAAATTAAATGTCAGTTTTTAATTTTTTTAATTTAAGGTAAACAGATTTCACATATTTCATATATACAGATTTAGGAACATAGTGATACTTCCCATCTTATCCTCTCTCCCACCCACACATTCTCACTCATCCTTTCTCTCTAATTCCCTGTCTTATTTTTCCTTAAATATCTATTCATTTTTTTATTTGAAAGGCAAAGTTACAAAGAGAAAGGAAGGAAGAGACAGAGAAAGATTTTCCATCCACTGGTTTAGTCCCCACATGGCTGCGATGGCTGGAGATGGGCTGGTCCAAAGCCAGGAGCCAGGAGCTTCTTCTAAGTTTCCCATGTGGTTGCAGGGGCTCAAGCCCCTGAGTGATCTGATCTTTCCCAGACACATTAGCAGTGAGCTGGATTGGAAGTGGAGCCTCTGGGACTGAAACTGGGCACAGTTCTCCCCACTACTCCACAGTGTCAGCCCTACTTCCTACACTGATCTACTTTCAGTGGACTTTTTACTCTTAAGATTCACCCTATACTTAGTAAAGAGTACAGCACTGTTGTTCAGCAGTAGAGACAAGGGCTTTAAAAAATCATAAACTCTCAAAATGTCAATTTCACTCTTATACATTCCATTTTTGCTGCTCTATTAGTTACCACAGATCAAGGAGAACATAAGGTGTTTGTCTTTTTGGGATTGGCTTATTTCACTAAATTTAATGGTTTTCAATTGTATTCATTTTGTTGCAAAACAAAGGATTTCATTATATTTTATAGCTGAGTAGTTGTTTATTATAAATACATATATAAGTATGTATATATATATACATTTATATATATATATATATATATATATATATATATATACATTTTTTTTATCCAGTCATCAGTTGATGGACATCTAGGTTGAATCCATATCTTAGCTATTGTTAATTGAGCTCAATGAACATGAGGATACAGAAAGCTCCTTCATATGCCTATTTCTTTTTTTAAGATTTAAATATTTGAAATACAGAGTTACAGAGAGAGGTAGAGACAGAGAGAGAGGTCTTCTACCTGCTGGTTCGCTCCCCAGATGACTGCAATGGCCAGAGCTGCACTGATCTGAAGCCAGAAGCCAGGAGCTTCCTCCAGGTCTCCCATGTGGTGCAGGGGCCCAAGGACTTGGGACATCTTCCACTGCTATCCCAGGCTATAGCAGAGAGCTGGATCGGAAGAGGAGCAGGCAAGACTAGAACTGGTGCCCATATGGGATGCCAGCACTTCAGGCCAGGGCATTAACCTACTGCACCACAGCGCTGGCCCCTTATATGCCTATTTCATTTCACTTAGATTAATTCCCAGGATTAAGATTGCGGAGTCATATGGTATATCTACGTTCAAGTTTCTGAGGTGTCTCCATACGTCTTCCACAATAGCTGTGCTAGTTTATTTTCCCACCAATAGTGGATTAAGATGCCTTTTCCCCACATTCTGGCCAGCATTTGTTGATTGTTGATTTCTGTTTGAGAGCCACTCTGACAGGGGTGAGGTCAAACCTCACTGTGATTGTGATTTGTATTTCTCTGGTGACTAGGGATATTGAGCATTTTTCACTTGCCTGTGGTTTCTAAAATTTTCTCTTTTGATAAGTGCCTGTAGAGAAGCTCACATTGGTTGTCCAGAGAACCAGCTATATCCTGTGCCTTCTTATGCAGTCAGAGTTTCCACAGTCTCAGCACACAGGACTCCCACTGTCAATGGGTGCAGAGGATTTGATCCACCTTGCTAGACTGTCTCATTCACAGAGAGGCAGAGACATTCCCAGAGCCTCGACAGTTTGAGCACTGAGAGATTGCGGGGACCTCAGTAATATGTGGGTGCACAGACTCTAGTCAATTTGCCCAGCCAGACTCAAAGTCAATGGGAAACATGGAGTTTTCCTTCTGTTAGAATCTCTGGATCACACACATGCACAATAGCCACCAACCAAATGCTTCCAATTCTCCCCATCAGTTGCAAGTTGCATGCATTCAAGCTGCTGCCACTGGTACTGTTAGAAGATGGCATCTTGTCTCAGCCAGGTGCTGAGCATGTGCACAAGAGCTTCTGCATCTTCTGTTTCTGTCCAAAATGGTGCCCACCTTCTCTCAACTGATTATTGGGCACCATTGTTTAGTGAATGTAGTGAGAGAAACATGCCCCCCTTGTTTTTTACTGGGTCAGTGGGTACACTTTCCCCCTCAGAGCTCCAGGCCAGACTCACGTCAAAGTCTCCCTATGTCTATATCACCAGTGGTATGGGTTGCTGCAGTCTGATCTCACCTCACTCTCCAAAGCTGGTGCTTTCTCCTCCTCTTGGCTGCTGGCATCCTGTTGTGTCTGTGTTCATGCTGCATGTCTGCATCTTCCACACAGATCCATGGCATTTCTCTCCTGTAGAATTTCCACCACAGTTTTCTCAAACTCTTCCTCAATAATGTGCTTCCAACATTTTTTGAAACTAGTTACCACTAGTATATGTGCTTCCCTATTCCACCATCTTGGAATCTTCCAACATGCATGCTTTTTATGGAATTTTAGGTATATAAAATCTGGAGATACTCTATTGAAAAATGCTAACATGGCATCCCAAGAGTATCCCTGTATTAAGAGGAACATAGTTAATATCATTGAATTATTTTTCAATTGTTCATTTGTTAGTGACACATGATCTTTCTTTGGAATTCTGTAATTTATTTGGATAAAAATTCTTAAAATTATGTTATCTTTACTAACTTTATTTCTTTTTACAAAATCAGTAGCAAATGAATGTCTTCATGAAACCAAGTTGTGTTTAATCTTTACCAATTAATAAATTGTGAGTGCCCTTTCAAGAATGTCTTTCCAAAAACATTGTGAGGTGGAGAGCGGCAAGATGGCGGAATAGGAAGGGAACACACTGATAGTCCGGGAAAGGACAGCTTAATAAAAGTGGAGATACTGCAGGTTCAATGAAGTGTAGGGGAAAAAACAGCAGAGGAAACTCTTCCAGAACTAGTGATTCACAGTGGACCTGCGTGGAGAGCGTGGGAGCCCAAGTTCGGGACACCAGCGGCAGAATCAATGCACCAGCGCTGGAACACGAGGTGAGCCGAACCTCAATAGCTTGAGACACTGGCGGGCAAGCAGAAAGAGGAGACTAGAGGGAACGAGGCTTGAAACTCCGTGGGGAAAAGTTCACCAGGCTAACTAGAAGAGAGAGAGAGAGGAAAAAAAAAGTGACCAATATGGACACGAGTTTCTCTCATCTTGCTAATGCCTGGTCCCCATGACAGTCTGGTTTATGTAATCTCTGAACTGCAATTCTTCCTGTTCCTTCATGGGTCTGAAGACTCATTTCCTCCTTGAATGACTTTACATCCCTGTCGTCTGCTGAGAGTTGGGAAAATATTGGATTGCTGGTGGAACCAAGCCCACCAAAAACTATAAATACATTCTTCCTGACCAATGACTTGACTGAGAAGGTGATGGAGGAGGCTCTGCATAAGAAGGCAGGTCTCATCTTTTCCTACATTCCACTTATTTTCCTACACATAAAGCATATTACCTGGATGTCCTGAAAGGAGCACCTGGTGTTCTGGGCTTTGGAGATCACAGTTGGCATCTACTCTCTTCACACAGCCTATGATGCTGCACCCCAGGGATTGAAAAAGTGGTTTTCCAAAGGGCTTAGAGCCTGCACATCGAGGCATATATATCCTTCCAAAACTCATGGCTATCCTATAGAGGGTACCACTGAGTACAATTCAACATTAAGCATACCCAAGATATGGATAAAGTTGTGTCTGCAGTGAGAGAAGTTGAAGGTGTTCCTGTCACTTCTTTTTCTGCTAGGATTGATGAAGAGAAAAATAAGGATCAGCCTGGATTGTACAGAGAAGACTTTGATACAGGTGGTGGCTCAGCTCTCTCAAAACAGATAACTTTACCAGAGAACTGAAATTCTTTCACAGCAGAAGCCTTTGCTCTACATACTGGAATGGGTCAATCATGCACCCTGGATGAATCTGTTGCCCTGGCAACCATGATTGAGTGAATCAAAAGACACCTCAAACTAATTCATATTTACTTAGTAGCTCTTGGGGTAGGAAGGACCTTAGCATCATGAGTCAAAGCGTTGGCCCTGTGTGCTGGTTCTGAGAGCAGGGTGTGGAAGCAGACCTGTACCTCAACAGGTGGAATGTCCCATTATGATGGTCTGGATGCTACTTCCTAAGGAATAAATGCCATCCTCTTTGAACACAGTAATACTGAATGAGGCTTTCCTACTGACCTTTGTGATATTCTGGGTGCCCACTTGGAGAATAAGATCAATATTATCCTGTCAGAGACGGACAGGGATCTTCTTTGTGTGGTATAAGGCATACAGAAACATCAAGATGATACAACCTAGAGATTGCATCTCCACTCATGTGGATGTGTAACATAAGTCAGTGGAGTTGACATATCATTCTGGAAGAGTATCTTAAGATGCATGAGGATGCTTCAAAAAGTTCATGGACATGTTTATTTTGAGAAAACTGCATACATTAAAAAATTCACAAAATAAATAACTTTTAACTCCATTTTCTGCAAACCTTTTGAACTGCCCTTATATTATCTTTTCTAGTTTATCCGGTTCAACAAATGTTTTATTGTTCATAAGGAAATAACTGAACTACCATAATGAAAAACAAATATTAAGAAAGATCAACTAAAATCAGTTGACTAAAGATTCTTGGGAAGTAACCAAGTAATTCTCTCCTTAGTTTAATTATAGTTGGGATATGTTAACGTAGATGCCTCTGCCATTGGTTAGTTTTAAAATGTCCTTTAAAACTTGGAATTGAACACCTATTTTTAGGCAGTAGCCAGTTTGGGATGATATGGTCTGTCTCTGTGTCCATGTTCTGTAGATCCACCTAAATTCCAGTCTTTCACCTCAGTTTTAGAATCAACATGAGATTTATTAGGAGGAATTTTTAAAAATATGATTGGTATTCATATTACTATGTCTTTATTGCTTTTCATTTTATAAAAATAAACCAAATTATAACATTAGTCCAAGCCCTAATCCTTACCTTGGCCCTAGCCCTAGCCTTAGTCTTAGTCCTAGCCCTAACCCTAAACCTAATCCTAGATCTAAACCAATTCTGAAGCCTAATACTAGGTCTATCCCTAGACAAAGCATTAACCCTAAACTTGGCCCTCATCTTAACCATAACCTTACCTTAATTCTATACTTAGCCAAAATCCTAACTGTATCCTAACATGGTGCTTTAACCCAATCTAAACTCTAATCCTATCCCTAAAGTTAGCCTTAATAACTCAAGCATTAACCTTAATCCTAATATGAGCCCCACCTCTAACCGTAACACTAATACCAAAACTTAAACCTAACCCTGCCTTAACCCTAACCCTAACCCTGGCCTAAAACCTATCCATAGTCCTAACTTTAACTATCACACTAGCTCTAACCATAGTCCTAACTCTGGCTCTAACTCTAAAATTTACCATAGTACTAAATATAACCCTAATCTTAAACTAATTTTAAATCTCACCCCAACACTAATCCTATCTTTCTGCTTGGCCTAACCATAAAACAAACTAGCATTCAGTGTGAACTTAAACATAGTCCTGAAGCTAACTTTAATGCTATATCTAACACTAGCCTTAAACTAACCATCATGCTAACCAAAGACTAAGCCTCATCCTAGTGATGATGACCCTAACTTCAACTACAACTTTATATTATATATAACCAGAGCTCTCTCTATATATTATATATAGATATATAACCATATACATTTATAACCATATATATATTGTATATATTATATATATAATGTATATAAAACCACAGCTCTAACTCTATCCCTAGCCCTACACCTAAACTTATCCCTAATCCTAGCTCTATCCCTAGGCCTAACAATAGTCAACCCTATCTATAACTGTAATCACAAATCTAATCCTAAATATAACACTAGTCCTAGACCTAATCCTTATTCTAACCCTAAAGCTAAACATAACTCTATGTCTAGCCCTAACCCTAAGCCTAGCCCTAACCATAACCCTAACAATGGCTTTTAATCTAACCCAGACCTAAGCCTAAACTTAACAGAACCCTAATCCTAAAACTAGCCCTGACTCTTGCCATAAGCCTAATACTAGCACCGACACTAAACATAAACCTAACTCTAAATCTTACCCTAACCCCAACTCTAACAATAGCCTTAATAATAACGTTCATTCTAAACCTTAACACCAGTCCTAACTCTCATCCTAGTCCTAATAATAACCCTAATACTTATCCTATATCTAGCCCTACACTTACTTCTAACCCTAAATGACAGAATTTGCATTCACATGAACTGTGAGGATTTATATACACTTGAGTAACTGAAATGGTCAGAGAAACAGAAAGAGAGCCCAAGCCCTTTTGTGTTTGAATGGTGCCATCATTAGTCACCAATTCTGAAAACACCCCATTTTCAAGCAAATTGTTGTTAAAGTTCTAGGTGTCACTGTGGTGATACATATGGGGAGGCTTGTGGTTTAGGATGAGGAAAAACTGCAACTTGGCAAAAAAAATTCAGAAAACATCAGTTATTGAAGGCATAGAATGGCCGGCGCCGTGGTTTAATAGGCTAATCCTCCGCCTTGCGGCGCCGGCACACCGGGTTCTAGTCCTGGTCGGGGCACCGGATTCTATCCCGGTTGCCCCTCTTCCAGGCCAGCTCTCTGCTATGGCCCGGGAAGGCAGTGGAGGATGGCCCAAGTGCTTGGGCCCTGCACCCACATGGGAGACAAGGAGAAGCATCTGGCTCCTGCCTTTGGATCAGCGCAGCGCGCCGGCCACAGCAGCCATTGGAGGGTGAACCAATGGCAAAGGAAGACCTTTCTCTCTGTCTCTCTCAGTCTCACTATCCACTCCGCCTGTCAAAAAAAAAAAGACTAATAGAGACTTTATGAGTAACTGCAATGGATTGGCCCTCTAGTCCTAGTATAAAATTTGTAACAGGAGGAAAGCAAACAAAATGCTGAAAATGTATCATTTGAAACATAGTAAGTGAAAAAATAAATATAGAAGGCAGATCAAATGAATTTTATTGTCTACAGATAAAAAAAATGAGCTGAATGCCAACAGTGGCTGTGTTCTATGATGAAAGATAATATCTGAGTAGTACTTGTGGAAATAAACTGCATCCTCTCAGGAAGGCCTGGAAAAGTGATGCTCACAGTCAAGCATTTAGATGTAATGGGTAAAACACTCCACAGAAAAAGAAAACCTTGAATTTGATCCCAAGTCCAGCTCTAAATAACTCTTCAAACCACAAAAGAGAAAACAGGCATTTTGCATTTTTCCCCATCAGAATAGCAGAAAAATATGCAGTCATGGGAACAGAGAGGAAAGGGAGGACTGAGAAACAGTGAGCAAACCTAAATCTGTTTGTGATTTAATGGTGCTGTGATTTTGCACCTGTTCTCAAAACTGCCCATTTTAAAATAACTTTATCTTTTTATCTTCTTGTGGTGCATTGGCTTTGGGAAGTGGGTTGGCATGGGGACACAGTCACCTTGTGGGCTGCCTTAGATGCTAGAACTGAAGGCATCAAGATCGGCAATGGGGTCCAGCTCTGAGATTAGACCCGAGAACCCTGGGGCTGGCTGAGGTATCTCAGCTTCCAAGCAGGTCCTGGAGGCTGGGGGTGCCTCATCTTGCCAGGCTCTGCTAGATTTCCCCAGGTGCCAAAGTCTGTGCTGTAGGACAGGGTGCTGATGCTTCCCTGCCCCCATTCCTGGCCTTCTCCTACCACTTGCCTCATAGCAAGCAGCGCTGGTTTCTTTAGTGAATTCACTATTGTGTACATGGCGGTTTAATTTTCTGACTTTGTGTTGACTCTGAAACCAGATGCTGTGGAATTATATGGACTTATTATATTTATCCAGAGTAACTGAAATGCTGTTTGTAAAAATTCACCTGAGTATTTATTTTAAATACATAATTCAAGGTTTAGATGGTTACATTTTTAGATGCTTAATTTTGGTAGAAACCACAATATTTTGACAAAACTATTTGTAGAAATTTCTTTCAACCATGAATTCATATAATATAAAATGTGTGTTGTGTTGATGTTATCATTTGCTGCTGACACTGTAAGTTCATGAAAACTGAGGAACTCAATAGCAAAACCTGCCCAATTCAGTAAGAGGTGGAGCTCACTTGTGCTTTTCATTCCTTCCCAGCAGATGTCTCCCAGACTTGTTTCCATTAAGTAAAAGATTCTTTTTTTGCTATGTTTTATGTTTTCAGGTGGGAATGCTGCTTTCATTTTATAACCATAATGCTCTTCACAAGGGCCAGTAATGGGAGGATTGAATAAATGCTGAGATCCCTTTCAATGCCAGCTCAGTAAAGTAGAATAAACAGGAAATCAGATGTCATTTAAGGGATTTTTTTCCTAAATGTACAAGGTTTTATATATATAATATATGTTATTATATTTATACAATTATATATTATATTATATTCATTTGTTATTAATATATTATATAATATTTATTTTATTACATATATACATATATATAATAAAAGAACAAGCACTTGCCAAAAACAAATACAGTGCCAATCTTAAGTGATTTGGAGTGCTAGTTTATTGTGTTTTATAACTCAGCATATCAACTATATTCTTTTGTATGCATCAATATTACATAAGAATATAAAATAGTCTTTACAAAAGAGAAGTAAATATAAGAAAAGTAAATATTACTAATATGTAGCAGTACATATTTATTATTTGCAAATGGTTCAAAGATTACAAGGCCCATTTTTTATGATTAAACTTTTATTTAATGAATATAAATTTCCAAAGTACAGCTTATGGGTTATAATGGCTTCCCCCCTCCCAAAACTTCCCTCCCACCCACAACCCTCCCCTTTCCTGCTCCCTCTCCCCTTCCAATCACATCAAGATTCATTTTCAATTCTCTTTATAAACAGAAGATCAGTTTAGTATATATTAGGTAAAGATTTCAACAGTTTCCCCCCATATAGCAACACAAAGTGAAAAAAAAATACTGTTGGAGTACTAGTTATAGCATTAAATAACAGTGTACAGCACATTAAAGACAGAGATCCTACATGATATTTTTTAAAAATTAATTAATTTTCTATGCCATTTCCAATTTAACACCAGGGTTTTTTTTTCATTTCCAATTATCTTTATATACAGAAGCTCGATTCAGTATATAATTAGTAAAGATCTCATCAGTTTGTACCCACGCAGAAACACAAAGTGTAAAAATACTGTTTCAGTACTAGTTATAGCATCACTGCACATTAGACAACATATTAAGGACAAATCCCACATGGGATGTAAGTACACAGTGACTTCTGTTGCTGACTTAACAATTTGACACTCCTGTTCATGGCATCAGTAATCTCCCTAGGCTCTAGTCATGAGTTGTCAGGGCTATGGAAGCCTTCAGAGTGGGCTGACTTTGATCTAGTTCCGATAGGGTCACAGTCAAAGTGGAAGTTCTCTCCTCCCTTCAGAGAAAGGTACCTCCTTCTTTGATTACAAGGCCCATTATTAATAAGATAACAATACATGTGAATTATGACTTAGCAACATAGAGTGTATAGGAAGTTACATATTTATATTAAAAATACACGTGCAAATACATACCAGTCTCTCTCAAGTGCTCACCATACACTGCTTCAGAAGCAGGAGGCATGGAGCTGTAGCAGTTTGAGTATACAGAACATACTGAAATCTCTCAAGCATAAAAACTGTACCTAAATTGCCATAATATTTTCTTTCTTCAAGTGTTTGGGTCTGAACTCAAAGAAAATAATGAACACCAATGATTTTCATTCTATGAAAATATAAACAGTTTAACAGTTGTAAAAATCTTGAAGAATATGGAGTTTATGAGAATGAGAAATGCATTTCATAAAAAAGGCCATAGTGGATCTATTTCTTTGGGGCTGTATATTTTTTAATTTAAGATCTCTGTCTCTTTTTCTTCCCCCTCCCTCTTTGTAACTCTGCCTTTCGATTAAGTAAACCAATCTTTAAAAACAGTGCTGTACACTCTTATTTAATGCTATAACTAGTACTCCAACAGTATTTTTTTCACTTTGTGTTGCTATATGGGGGCATATAAGCTGTACTTTGGAAATTTATATTCATTAAATAAAAGTTTAATAAAAAAACAGATGGACAGATGTGGCTGCACATACCCAAAAGAATAGATACACAAAGGGAGAATGTTGGATACATGTAGTCTCCAAGTGCAGGATTAGAATGATACTGAACAATCAGTGGTAGGATGACAGCTGCACTGCAGTTATTTTCAGATCAGTGGCAACCCTCAATTCCACAATCCAACTTGCAAAAGTTGGAATTTAGAATTCTCTTTTCCCACTCAAGGATTACCTGAGCCACACATACTGAAAAGGAACTAAGAAGGAGGATCTTCAAGCACATATAGTCATCATTCAATTTCAAAGTCAGAGCTTCAAATGCTAAGGTTAGTCTGAAAGATACCAGGCCCTTTTAGCTTCTTAGGGAACACACACTATATTTTTATTTTTTAACAAATCTTTTATTTAATAAATATAAATTTCATAGGTACAACTTTTGGAATATAGCAATTCTTCCTCCCATACCCACCCTCCCAACTCCGGGTCATCCTACCTCCTACTGCCTCTCCTATCCCATTCATCATTAAGATTAATTTTTAATTATCTTTATATACAAAAGATCAACTCTATACTAAGTAAAGATTTTAACAGTTTGCACCCACACAGACACACAAAGCACAAAGTAATGTTTGAAGACAAGTTTTACTATTAAGTCTCATAGTACAATTCATTAAGAACAGAGGTTCTACATGTGGAGCAAGTGCACAGTGACTCCTGTTGTTGATTGAACAATTGAAACTTTTTTTAACTTTTATTTAATGAATATAAATTTTCAAAGTGCAGCTTATGGACTACAATGGCTTCCACCCCCCCATAGCTTCCCCCCCCACAACCCTCCCCTTTCCCGCTTCCTCTCCCCTTCCATTCACATCAAGATTCATTTTCAATTCTCATTATATACAGAAGATCAGTTTAGCATATATTAAGTAAAGATTTCAACAGTTTGCAATCACATAGAAACACAGAGAGAAAAATACTGTTTGAGTACTAGTTATAGCATTAAATCACAATGTACAGCAGATTCGGAAGAGATCCTGCATGAGGAGTAAGTGCACAGTGACTCCTGTTGTTGACTTAACAAATTGACACTTTTGTTTATGGCATCAGTAATCACCCTAGGCTCTTATCACGAGTTGCCAAGGCTATGGAAGCCTTTTGAGTTCACCAACTCTGATCATATTTAGACAAGGTCATAGGCAAAGTGAAAGTTCTGTCCTCCCTTCACAGAAAGGTACCTCCTTCCTTGATGACCTGTTCTTTCCACTATGCTCTCACTCGCAGAGATTTTTCATTTAGGTCATTTTTTTTTTTGCCAGAGTGTCTTGGCTTTCCATGCCTGAAATACTCTCATGGGCTTTTTAGCCAGATCTGCATGCCTTAAGGGCTGATTCTGAGGCCAGAGTGCTGTTTAGGACATCTGCCACTCTAAGAGTCTGCTGTGTATCTCGCTTCCCATGTTGGATCATTCCCTCCCTTTTTTATTCTATCCATTAGTATTTGCAGCCACTAGTCTTGTTTATGTGATCCCTTTGGCTCTTAGTCCTATCATTATGATCAATTGTGAACAGAAATTGATCACTTGGACTAGTGAGATGGCATTGGTACATGCCACCTTGAAGGGATTGAATTGGAATCCCCTGGTATGTTTCTAACTCTACGGTTTGGGGCAAGTCAGCTTGAGCATGTCCCAAATTGCACATCTCTTCCCTCTCTTATTCCCACTCTTATATTTAACAGTGATCACTTTTCAGTTAAGTTTCAACACTTAATAATAACTGTGTATTGATTACAGTATTCAACCAAAAGTACTAAGTAGAACAAACAAAAATACTAAGAGGGATAACGTATTAAATTGTTCATCAACAGTCAGTACAAGGGCTGATCAAGTCACTGTTTCTCAAAGTGTTCATTTCACTTTAACAGGTTTCCTTTTGGTGCTTGATTAGTTGTCAATGATCAGGGAGAACATATGATATTTCTCCCTTTGGGACTGGCTTTTTCACTCAGCATAATGCATTCCAAATTCCTAACAGGGATCATTTTTCAGTTAAAATTTAAACACCTAAGAATAATTGTGTGTTTATTACAAAGTTCAACCACTAGTACTAGAACAAAAAATACTAAAATGGATAAAGTATTACATTGTACATCAACAGTCAGGACAAGAGCTGATCAAGTCACTGTTTCTCATAGTGTCCATTTCACTTCAACATGTTTCCACTTTGGTGCTCAGTTAGTTATCGCTGATCAGGGAAAACATATGATATTTGTCCCTTTGGGACTGGCTTAATTCACTAAGCATGATGTTTTCCAGATTCCTCCATCATGTTGCAAATGACTGGGTTTCATTTTTTTTGAATGATGTATAGTATTCTATAGAGTACATGTACCATAATTTCTTTATCCAGTCTACTGTTGATGGGCATTTGGGTTGGTTCCAGGTCTTAGCTATTGTGAATTGAGCTGCAATGAACATTAATGTGCAGACCCCTTTTTTGTTTTCCAATTAATTTCCTTTGGGTAAATTTCAAGAAGTGGTATGTCTGGGTTGTATGGCAGGGTTATGTTCAGGTTTCTGAGGAATCTCCAGACAGACTTCCATAGTGGCTTAATCAGTTTGCATTCCCACCATCAGTGGGTTAGTGTCCCTTTTCACCACATCCTCTCCAGCATCTGTTGTGGGTAGTTTTCTGAATGTGTGCCATTCTCAATGGGGTGAGGTGGAACCTCATTGTGGTTTTGATTTGCATTTCTCTGATTGCTAGTGATCTTGAACATTTTTTCATGTATCTGTTGGCCATTTGGATTTCCTCTTTTGAAAAATGTCTATTGAGCTCCTTGGCCCATCTCTTAAGTGGGTTGTTTGTTTTGATCTTGTGGAGTTTCTTGATTTCTTTATAGATTCTGGTTATCAACCCTTTATCTGTAGCATAGTTTGCAAATATTTTTTCCCATTCTGTCAGTTGCCTCTTCACTTTCCTGACTGTTTCTTTTGAAGTACAGAAACTTCTCAATTTGATGCAATCCCAAATGTTAATTTTGGCTTTGACTGCCTGTGCTCCTGGGGTCTTTTCCAAGAAATCTTTGGCAGTACCTATATCTTGCAGGGTTTCTCCAATTCTCTCTAATAATTTCATAGTGTTGGGTCATAGATTTAAGTCTTTAATCCATGTTGAGTGGATTTTTGTGTAAAGTGAAAGGTATGGGTCTTGCTTCATGATTCTGCACATGGAAATCCAATTTTCCCAGCACCACTTATTGAATAGACTGTCCTTACTCCAGGTATTGGTTTTGGATCTTTGATCAAATATAAGTTGGCTGTCGGTGTTTGGATTGATTTCTGGTGTTTCTATTCTGTTCCATTGGTCTATCCATCTGTTTCTGTACCAGTACCTTGCTGTTTTGATAACTACTGCCCTGTAGTATGTCTTCAAATCTGGTATTGTGATGCCTCCGGCTTTGTTTTTGTTGTACAAGATTGCTTTAGCTATTCGAGGTCTTCTGTGTCTCCATATGAATTTCAGCATCATTTTTTGCAGATCTGAGAAGAATGTCTTTGGTATCTGGATTGGTATTGCATTGAATCTGTAAATTGCTTTTGTGAGAATGGACATTTTGATGATATTGATTCTTCGAATCCATGAGCATGGACATTTTTTCCATTTTTTGGTATCCTCTTCTATTTCTTTCATTAAGGTTTTGTAATTTTCATCATAGAGATCTTTAACATCCTTGGTTAAGTTGATTCCAAGGTAGTTGATTATTTTTGTAGCTATTGTGAATGGGATTGATCTTAGAAGTTCTTCCTCAGCCGTGGCATTGCCTGTGTATACAAAGGCTGTTGATTTTTGTGCGTTGATTTTATATCCTGCTACTTTGCCAAACTCTTCTATGAGTTCCAATAGTCTCTTAGTGGAGTTCTTTGGGTCCCCTAAATAAAGAATCATATCATCTGCAAAGAGGGATAGTTTGAGTTCTTCCTTCCCAATTTGTATCCCTTTAATTTCTTTTTCATATGGTTTTTTTTTTCTTCTTCAGTCTGTTAATGTGGTGTATCACGTTGATTGTTTTGTGAACATTGAACCATCCCTGCATACCAGGGATAAATCCCACTTGGTCTGGGTGGATGATCTTTCTGATGTGTTGTTGCATTCTATTGGCCAGAATTTTATTGAGTATTTTTGCATCTATGTTCGTCACGGATATTGGTCTGTAATTCTCTTTCAATGCTGCATCTTTTTATGGCTTAGGAATTAAGGTGATGCTGGCTTCATAGAAAGAATTTGGGAGGATTCCCTCTTTTTTGATTGTTCTGAATAGTTTGTGAAGAATTGGAGTTAGTTCTTCTCTAAATGTCTGGTAGAACTCAGCAGTGAATCCATCTGGTCCTGGGCTTTTCTTTGTTGGGAGGGCCTTATTACTGTTTCAATTTCTGTGTCAGTTATGGGTCTGTTTAGGTTTTCTATGTCTTCCTGGCTCACTTTAGGTAGGTTGTATGTGTCCAGGAATCTATCCATTTCTGATAGATTTCCCTGTTTGCTGGCATACAAGTCCTTGTAGCAATTTCTGATGATTCTTTTTATTTCTGTGGTGTCTGTTGTTATATTTCTTTTTCATCTCTGATTGTATTGATTTGGATCTTTTCTTTTTTTAGTTAGTTGGGCCAGTGGGGTGTCAGTTTTGTTTATTTTTTCAAAAAAAAACAGCTCCTCGTTTGGCTGATTATTTGTATTTTTTTTTTTGATTCAATCCTGTTGATTTCTTCTCTGATTTTTTTTAACTTTTATTTAATGAATATAAATTTCCAATGTACAGCTTATGTGTTACAATGGCTTCCCCCTTCCCATAACTTCCCTCCCACCCACAACCCTCCCCTTTCCCGCTTCTTCTCTGATTTTAATTATTTCTCTTCTCCTACTAGAATTGGGTCTGGTTTGCTGCATATTTTCTAGATTCTTGAGATGAATTGAAAGCTCATCTATTTAGTACCTTTCCAATTTCTTGATGTAGGCACCTATTGATATAAACTTTCCTCTTAACACTGCTTTTGTTGTATCCCATAGGTTTTGGTATGTTGTGCTGTTATCCTCATTTACTTCCAGAAAATTTTTGATTTCTCTTTTAATTTCTTCTATGACCCATAGTTCATTCAGGAGCATGTTGTTCCATCTCCATGTGTTTGCACGTGCTCTAGGGATTCCCGAGTTGCTAATTTCCAACTTCATTCCTTTATTGTCTGAGAAGCTGCATTGTGTTATTCTAATTCTTTTGAATTTGCTGAGACTTGCTTTATGGCATAGTGTGTGGTCAATTCTAGAGAAGGTTCCATGTACTTCTGAGAAGAATGTAAAGTCCTTAGATGTAGGATGAAATGTTCTGTAGATATCTGTTAGATCCATTTGGGCTATAGTGTCATTTAAATCTACTGTCTCCTTGTTGATCTTCTGCCCTGTTGATCTATTTCCAAGAGTGGAGTACTGAGGTCTCCAAGTACTATTGTATTGGGGTCTAAGTCTCCCTTTAGGTCCCTTAACAAATCGTTTAAATAAACTGGTGCCCTGTAATTAGGTGCATATACATTGATAATAGTTATATCTTCCTGTTGAGTGGATCCGTTAATCATTAAATAGTGCCGCTCTTTGTCTCTCCTAACAGATTTTGTGGTAAAGTTTATGTTGTCCGATATTAAGATGGCTACGCCCGGTCTTTCTTCATTTCTGTTGGCATGGTATATATATTTTCCAGCCTTTCACTTTCAGTGTGTATGCATCTTTCTTGGGAAGATGTGTTTCTTGTAAACAGCAAATAGATGGGTTTTGTTCCTTAACCCAATCAGCCAATCGGTGTCTTTTAACTGGACAGTTCAAGCCATTAACATTCAATGTGACTATTGAGAAGGAGTAACTTTGCCCTGCCATTTGCCAAAGATATTTTCTAATACATGCTTTGAGAATCCTGTGATTTTTTTTGCTGTGAGGTTTCCTTCCTTTACCTTCTTTCATATTGGTGACTGTGTTTCTGTGTTTCTGTGTGTAACACATCTTTAAGCATCTTTTGCTGGACTGGATGAGTTGAGACAAATTCTTTCAATTTCTGTTTGCTGTGAAAGGTCTTTATTTCACCTTCATTCACAAATGAGAGCTTTGAAGGATATTATATTCTGGGCTGGCAGTTTTTCTCTCTTAGTACCTGGGCTATATCTCGCCATTCCCTTCTAGCTTGTAGGGTTTCTGATGAGAAGTCAGCTGTGAGTCTAATTGGAGATCCACTGAGAGTAATCTGACATTTCTCTCTTGCACATTTTAGAATCTTTTCTTTATGTTTCACTGTAGTGAGTTTAATTATGATGTGTCCTGGTGAGGATCTCTTTCGGTCATGTTTATTAGGGGTTCTATAAGCTTCCTGTACTAAGATGTCTCTGTCCTTCTCCAAACCTGGAAAATTTTCTGCTAGTATCTCACTAAAAAGGCCTTCTAATACTTTCTCCCTCTCCATGCCTTCAGGAACTCCTAGAACCTGAATGTTAGGTTTTTTAATAGTATCCTCTAGATTCCCGACAGTATTTTTTAGATTTCTAATTTCCTCTTCTTTTCTTTGATTTGACTTTTTCCTTTCCTTTTCTCTGTCTTCTATGTCTGATATTCTCTCTTTTGCTTTGCCCATTCTTTTTTAAGGCTCTCTAATGTGTTTGTCATTTGATCTATTGAATTCTTCATTTCATTATGATTTCTTGTCACTTTCACAGTTTCATGTTCTACTAGTTGTTTCATTTCATTTTGATTCCTCCTTAATATTTCATTTTTGCGCAAGAGATTTTCTATCTTGTCCATTAAGGATTTCTGTAGTTCAAGAATTTGTTTTTGAGAACTTCTTAATGTTCTTATCAATTTTTTGCGATCCGCTTCTTGCATTTCCTCTATATCTTCATCTTCATAATCTTGAATTGGGGTGTCTTTTTCATTTGGAGGCGTCATAGTGTCTTCTTTGTTCTTGTTACCTCAGTTTCTGCATTTGTTGTTTATCATATTGGAGATATTCTTTGGTTTCTTTGCTGTGGTGTTTTTTTTCTCATTATACTATGACTCTAGATTAAGTGGACTGTCTGCTTTTGATAGATCCTTAGAGGCTGTGATGGGAGTGGCCAGAGAGCTCTGTTTGGTTCTTCAGGGTTAAGGCTGTGCCAAAGGTGACTCACCTAGATTGTTCTCTTGCTGGCTCTCTCTCTCTCTCTTCTCTCTCTCTCTCTCTCTCTCTCTTGACTCAGTTGAGAAGTAATTCCACACAGCTGAGTGGAATTGAGGGTAGTTGATGTATGAAATCTGACCCCTATGGGTATTCATCTGCTCTACCCCTGGGACCACACAAAGAGTTTATGCAGCCCTCAGTGTGGTCTCAAATTTCTCAGCATTCTCTCACCAGGTTGCCCAGGTTACCGAGTTTGTGTACATGCTGAGTTCTCTCACCCCCCCTCAGATTTTCACAGTCTCAGTTTGTTAGCTCCACACTTTCATTAGGCCTTAACCTCCTGTTATTTCTTCTCACCAGAGTCAGGTTTTTCTGCTTGGCTAATGGTGGGTGCCACTTTACATATGCAAAATGGCACCTGCTCTTTGTCTTTCTCGGCTTTGTAAGGTGAATGGTGAGAGAGGCTAGTGTCCATGCCGGTTCCCCTTATTTATTCATTTTTTTCTCTCCTCCAGACAGCCTGCTGAACTTTCCCCAGTGTGGCTTCAGGCCTAATTCCCTGTAGGCTCTTTTTGCCTTTCCCCACCAATGTCTCGGCTTACCGTGTTTTTTGTCTCACCTCCCCTTCCAGCGCTGGCATGCAGACTCTGTGGCTTGGCTCCCACGGCTCGGCTTCCACATGGTGGGTGACCTTGCTCTCCCTGTAGGTCCTCTGTGTCACATCCACTAGATCTGGAAGAGTTTCCTCTGCAATTTTTTTCCTGAGCCTTTTCCTCAGGCTATAGTAACTCCACTTTTATTAAACTATCTTTTCCCGGACTATTGGTGTGTGCCTTCACTATTCCGCCATCTTGGCTCCGCCTCCCAATTGACACTCTTATTTATGATGTCAGTGATCACCTGGGGCTCTTGTTATGAGCTGCCAAGGCTATGGAAGCATTTTGAGTCCACAAACTCCGTCAGTATTGAGACAAGGCCATAAGCAAAGTGGAAGTTCTCTCCTCCCTTAAGAGAAAAGTACATCCTTCTTTGATGGCCCCTCACTCACAGAGATTCTTTATGTAGATCATTTTTTTGCCACAGTGTCTTTGCTTTCCATGCCTGAAATGCTCTCATTGGGTTTTCAGCAGCTCTATGTTTTTAAGAATTATAATTCTCAGGGCCAGCACTGTGGCGCAGTGGGTTAATGCCCTGGCCTGAAGCGCTGGCATCCCATATGGGTGCCAATTCAGATCTCAGCTGCTCCACTTCCAATCCAGCTCTCTGCTGTGGCCTGGGAAAGCAGTAGAAGATGGCCCAAGTCCTTGGGCCTCTGTACCCATTGGCAGACCAGAGGAAGCTCCTGGCTCCTGGCTTCAGATCGGCACAGCTCCAGCTGCAGTGGCCATCTAGGGAGTGTACCAGTGGACAGAAGACCTATCTCTCTGTTTCTCCTTCTCACTGTCTGTAACTTTAACTCTCAAATAAATAAAATCTTTTAAAAATGAATTATTATTCTCTATACAAAGCTGCAAGTAAAGCTAGAACAAGCCTGTGACAACATCTGAGAACATTTGTACTATGAGGTTCCTGAGTTAAAGGGATTTAAGTAAATAGATGTGGTTGATTTCCAATGAATCTTTATTTACAAAAAGAGGTGAATCTTTTTTTTTTCAGAATATCTTGCATGCATGTTATTACCCATTTTACAGATACCAATGTGTGCCACCCCACATTTTTCAAGTGGAACTTCAAATAAAACTTTCAAATCTTTAATTACAAAATAAGGTTTCTTTCTACTTTTTTTCTTTTATTTTGTAAGTAATTCAAAATTTAAATATGATTAAGAAATTTTATATTTGACTAGGGTAGAATTACCAAGTCTTTAAGATTTTCAAACATTTTATGGTATCTATAAATCTAAGCAAGATGATAAATAGTATACATTATACATATTTGGGAATTTTGAAGAAGTCATTTTATTCTTTAGCTTTAGATGTGTATCATTTAGTACCTTGATCTGTCTTTTACTGCTATATATTCATTTCATAGTTTAAAAGCTTTGAAGTATTGCCAATATAATTTCTAACCATTATTTAAGGATTAGAAAACTCAGATAAAGTAAAATTAGATTGTGTATGATTATGTCACTCAGCAATGATGACTGTGAAAGGACTCTTTACACATTGTCTCAAATATCCTTTTCCTTTACTCCTTAACTCATTCCAGTAATTTCCACTCCCCTGACCATTCACAATTTGTTCTCTCAAGGTTGACAGTTACTTTTATAAAATTAGAGGTCATTTCTTCAATGTCATTTAATATAACCTGCCAGTAGTATTGTTCTCAACAGAAAACTCTTCTCCAAAATAGCTTCCTCATTTGTCTTCCAAAATATTTGCATCTAGGGAGTTATTTTAGCTCATTTGTCAAATGTTATTTGTTTGTCAATGTATGTGTTCATTTCTGGTGTTTCTATTCTGTCCCATTTGTTTACATGTCTATTTTTGTTCCAGTACTAGGCTGTTTTGATTACAGCAGACCACGATTATGTCTTGGAATCTGGTATTCTGATGCCTACAGCTTCGTTTCTGCTTAAAATTGAGTAATTGGGGTCTTGTTTTTTTCCATATGAACTTTAAAATCAGTTTTTTCTATAATTGTGAAGAATGTCCTTGATATTTTGATTTGATTGCTTTGACTCTATCAATTACTTGGGGTAGTATGGACATTTTGATGATATTACTTTTTCCAATCTATGAACATGAGAGATTTTTCCCATTTTTATGTCTTTTGTTTCTTTAATTAAGGATTTGTAATTTTCAGTGTAGAGATCTTTCACATTCTTGATTAAATTTAACCCAAGGATTTTTTTTTTTTTTTTGCTACTGTGAATGGGCCTAATCTTACAGTTCTTTCTCAGGCAGAGAATTGTTCATGTATAAGAAAGACACTGGTTTTTTGTGTGTTGATTTTACATCCTGAAAATTTTCTTAATTCTATTATGAGTTCTAATAGTCTCTTAGTGGAGTCTTTTGGTTCCTGTATATAAAGGATTATATTATCTGCAAACAGGGATAATTGGAGTTCCTCCTTTCCAATTTGTATCACTTTGATTTTTTTGCCTAATACCTGACTAAAACTTTCAGAAATCTACTGAAAAATAATAATGAAAATGGCCATCTTTGGTTCCAGACTTAGTGAAATTTCTCACAGCTTTTCCTCATTCAGTATGATGCTGCCTGTGGTTTAGTTATATATTGCTTTGATTGTGTCAATGTATGCTTCTTCTATCCCAAATTTTAAGGGTTTTTATCATGAAAGGATGTCATTTTATCAAATGGTTCTCTACCTCTATAGAGAAAATCAAATGGCTTTATCTTTCATTTTATTGATTTTAAATAACATATTTATTAGCATATGTTGAACTACCCCTGAATCCCTTGAATAAATTCTACTTGGGGTCTCATTGATGTATTATTGATGGTTTTATTGATGTATTTCCTACCATTTTGTTGAGGATTTTGAATCTATGTCCATTATGGATATTGGTATATAGTTCTTATTTATTGCATCTCTGTGCTTTTGTAATTGAGCTAATTCTTGTCTCAAAGAATAGATTTATCCCTTTCAATTGTTTTGAATAATTTAAGAATGGGGATCAGTTCTTCCTTCAAAGTTTGATAAAATTCAGCTGCTTCTGGGCTGGCTCTGGGGCATAGAATGTCAAGTTTCCACCTGCACTTTCTGCATCCCATATGGGTGCTGGTTCAAGCCTCAGCTGCTCCACTTCCAATCCATGTTTGTTCTAATGCACCTTTGGTCCCTGCACCCATGTGAGAGACTCAGAAGGAGCTCTGTGCTTCTGTATTTTACCTGGCCCAGCCCTGACCATTTGGGGAGAGAACCAGCAGACTGAAAATCTCTTTCTTTGTCTCTCTTCCTTCCCCACCATATCTCTGTCTTTTAAATAAATAAATAAATATTTTAGAAATGAATTCTGTCTCTTCTATAAATGATGTTTGGAAAGTTGGATTTCCACTGTTGTAGTTCAAAATCAAACCTATATCTTACTCCTTATACAAGAATCAACTCACAATGGATCAAGGATCTAAATCTAATACCTGAAACCATCACATTACTGATGAACAACATAGGGGAAAGGCTATTGGCCTAAGCAATGAAGCACAAGTAATAAAACAAACACCAATAGACTAATGTGATTACATCAATCTAAGAAATTATTTCACAAAAAAAGAAAATAATTAACAAAGTGAAAAGGTAATCAAAACAATGAGAATAAATATTTAAAAACTATGCATCCAATAAAGGATTAATATCAAGAATATATAAGGAGTTCCAGAAACTCAACAACAACAAAATAATCCAGTTAAAAATGTGCCAAGGGCAAGAACAAGCATTTTCAAAGGATGAAATAAAAAGGGCCAACATGGGGCCAGCACTGTGGCATAGCAGGTAAAGCCACCGCCTGCAATACCTGTATTCCATATGGGTGCTGGTTCAAGTCCCAGCTGCTCCACTTCTGATCTGGCTCTCTGCTATGGCCCAGGAAAGCAGTAGAAGATGACCCAAGTCCTTGGGCCCCTGCACCCACATGGGAGACCCAGAAGAAGCTCCTGGCACCTGGCTCTGGACTGGCTCAGCTCTGGCCATTGCAGCCATTTGGGGAGTGAATCAGTGGGTGGAAGCCCCCCCCTTCTCTCTGTGTGTAACTCTGACTTTGAAATAAATAAATAAATCTTTTTAAAAAAAGAAAGGCCAACAGACAGATGAAAAAACTCCAGAATCACTGTCATCAGGGAAATGCAAATACAAATTACAGTGTGGTGTCACCTCACCCCAGTTAGAATGGCTGTCATTCAAAAATCAAAAATAGAAAATGCTGGTCATTATCACTCAAAAATATTCTGAAATAAGCATTAAAACTATCACTCACCTAGTTTTCCTATTGCTTTTCTAGTGTATCCATAACAGCCTGTTTCTTTTGATTTTTTCTCATCTCCTCCTTTTTAAACAGAAGTGCTGTAGAGCTCAATCTTTGATATTCTTTCTAATTACTTTTACATCTTTGTTTGCACTAATGGTTTCCAAATTTGTATCTCCAGCACAGGAACCCCTCCTTAATTTCAGATCGGTATATCACACTGCCTACTTGAGACCTCTCTTTGATTATCTATTGTGTATTTAAATCCCAACAGGTCCAATATATTACTAATGTTATTCTTTCTCATACATGTCCCTTAGGTAGTCTTCCCTACATGAGTTAATGGCAACTTCTGCAGTTGCTGTGCTGAGATCCACAATGCAATTATTTATTTATTTATTTATTTATTTATTTATTTATTTGCCAGGCAGAGTAGACAGTGAGAGAGAGAGACAGACAGAGAGAGTTATAGACAGTGAGAGAGAGAGACAGAGATAAAGGTCTTCCTTCCATTGGTTCACCCCCCAAATGGCCACTACGGCTGGCGTGCTGCGCTGATCTGAAGCCAGGAGCCAGGTGCTTCCTCCTGGTCTCCCATGCGGATGCAGGGCCCAAGCACTTGGGCCATCCTCCACTGCACTCCCGGGCCACAACAGAGAGCTGGACTGGAAGAGGAGCAACCGGGACAGAACCGGCGCCCCAACTGGGACTAGAACCTGGGCTGCTGGCACTGCAGGCGAAGGATTAGCCTTGTGAGCCACAGCACTGGCCCACAGTGCAATTCTTGATTAATCTCTCTTTCACAACTCCTCTCTTGTCTGTATACAAATCCTATCAAGTTTACCTCAAAAATGTTTCCAGAGGCAAGAAATATCTACCTTTAGTTCACCAACAGATGCAGTCTATATTAGTAGGCTAATTGCTTTTCTTCATTGTTTTTTTTAAAAAATGAAATACTCAGTTAATTGATTTTAATGCAGGAGTCTGCTACAAGTGAATGATGAAAACTGTTCATGTGATCAGGATAAAAAAGGTAAACTAAATCCTTCATTTTCTTTTGCAAAAATGTTTGCAGTGATAACTTTTCTGGAAATAAACCAGGATTGTATCTTCCCTGGGTCATAGCAAGAAAACATTTTACTATTTCAATGACTTTGAATGCTTTATAGGTAGCTGATAATTGAATTTGTTAAGGAACCATTTCAATAGATGGTTGCTATAGAATTTTGACTGATATGGTTAAATTCAGAGAACTTAAAACATTTTTAATAAGAAAGGCAATAGAAAAGTTGGTGATAATTGAGGAATGTGGAATTCTAAGAAGTTTTCTTTTAAAAATTAATCAATTACAATATGTTTTTACAGTGCTTTAAGTGATCTGGTAGAGAAGGCTGTGTTTATTCTATATACTTTTGTTTGCATGTGTAGGCAGTACAAATCTTGAAACATATTTTATAAATTTACTGTGACAAAATATACATATGTTAGCAAAATTGAGACTTTAAAATGTGAATATGGTTTACTGCGCTTGTCTATACTCTTGAAGAACAGTGGTTTTCCTACCTGATATCTATTGAATTCTTTACTTCATGGAGTTTTAAAAGTATGTCATTGTAAAAATTAAAAGAAAAATTAAGAAAAGAAGGAAGAGGGAATATGGGAGCAAGAGCGAGAGAGTTGGTGGGAAGTATTACTATGCTCCTAAATCTGTACATATAAAATGCATGGAATTTGTTCACCTTATGTAAATAAAAAATTTAAAAATAATTCTGTTTAGAACTTCAATTGCTTTATAGTTCATGGTTAGATGTGATTCTTTATTAAATGACTCAGAAATAGAATTACTGTCATTTTTTAAATTTGGAAGGCATAGAGACAAAGAGATAGGAATTTAATGAAAGAGCTAAACTCTTCATGTCCACTCCATGAGTGCCTAAACACTTGGGGTTAGGTCAGCAGAAAAGCACTCAATCAAGGCCTCCTAGGTTGGTAGCAAGAGCAGTTATCTGTCTCCCAGGATCTGGATTATCAGGAAGCTTGAGTCAGGTTCTAGAGCCAGAAATGAAACCCAGGTACTCTAACATGGGATGCAGGCATCTTAACTTCTAGGTTACATACCTGCTCCACAAATGAAATATTCTAGAACAACTGAACACTGAAATGCTGAACTGAAAGTTGACCTATCATAAATTTATGTGATAGTAAACAGAAACAATAAGGACATTCTGAATATAATTTACCTATTTCTTTTCCTCCCTAGGACTCCTGGAAAAGGATGACATGAGGCAGCTGTGGGAATTTCTTAGGTGTAGACAGTTGAGAATTAACTTTTTTTTTGGCAAGACAATACTGGGTTATGCTGCAAATTTGGGCTTTAGGTTTTGTAATTCACTTTCATGAAATTAATTTTAGAGTTCTGATGGTTTCTTGTAGTAATAATTATTACTTTTTATGCAGAAGTGTAAGTTTACCTACTTAGAGCTTTGTATGTAGTAAATTATCCAAAGGAGATAGCTGCTGTTGAGAGCACTGCATTTCTAGTAATAATGCCTATTACTGTATGAATGTCTCTAGAACAGTTGCCACAGATTGGTGTTCTTTTCCTTTTGAGAATTACCCTAACAGTTGCCTTGGAAACCCCAGGAGGCCAATGAAGTGATCCTAACCACCCCCAAACTTAGAGAAAGCAAATGAGGACATTGATTTCATCCTGGAAGGTCTTTATTTGTGGTGAAGAAATGAGCAGAACTCATCATACATTTTGGTTATTAACATCTGTTTTGTTTAGATAATTCTGATTTCCTAAGCTGGGAATTTGTACAACTGTTACATGTGCATGTATATTTTGTTGCATCAAAGTAGCTTCTATATGTTATTCAGATTTGATTTTTTATATTCTCAGAGTTATACTGTAGGATTTGTGTCTAGTAAAATCAAATTCTTGCCTCACGTGCATTTGGGATTGTCTTTTAATAAAGAAGGCCAACTTCATATGTATGTATTTATTTTTTTTGACAGGCAGAGTGGATAGTGAGAGAGAGAGACAGAGAGAAAGGTCTTCCTTTTGCCGTTGGTTCACCCTCCAATGGCCGCCGCGGTAGGCGCACTGTGGCCGGCGCACCGCGCTGATCCGATGGCAGGAGCCAGGTGCTTCTCCTGGTCTCCCATGGGGTGCAGGGCCCAAGCACTTGGGCCATCCTCCACTACACTCCCTGGCCACAGCAGAGAGCTGGCCTGGAAGAGGGGCAACCGGGACAGGATCGGTGCCCCGACCGGGACTAGAACCCGGTGTGCCGGCGCTGCAAGGCAGAGGACTAGCCTAATGAGCCGCGGCGCCGGCCCTTCATATGTATTTAAATTTCATAGTAGCTCTGCAAAGTCGGTGTTTTATCTCTGCAGATGAGGAGACAGATGCTGAGGAGCAAGATCATTGGCTCAAAGTCTTGTGACAGACTAACATGTTGCAGGACCTGGATTGGAACCAAGACTGGTTAGTTAAGTACATGTTGTCTCTACTACTCAAACCTGAATTACACACTTCTCCATATTTCTTGTTATTGTGCCTTGTCTTCACTCGAGTTTGGCTTACCAGTCTCTCTGGTCCATCCAGCTACAGAAGCTGAGGATTTTGAAGTAGGGCTTGGGGATAGGGTATAGGCTTCAGTGCTGCTGAACAGAGTAGAGGCCAGCTGATGAATGATGATGGCTACAGTTCAGCTAGGTGGGAAGTATGGCATCTGTTTACCAAAAGGGCACCAGACCCTGGACAGATGCTTCATGAGATGGAGAACATACTTCAAGCATCATGTTGAAAAATGTGTTTCTCTTCTTGTCTCATTGGAGTCAACCTAACTGGATTCTTTAGCTGTCTTTTCTTCCTGGGGCATCTCAGTTTCTGGGAAGCTTGTTTCTGAATTTTGGAAAGCAAGAACTTTTGGTGTGGACCATCACTCTTTCAGCTAGGGTTGGCTTTTGCTGGTTCAGAGCTTGCACTCTTGTCCAAACTCTTCTCTTCCTCAAACTGCCAGCTGCCTCCACGAAAAAAGGAAAAAATAGCTGCACCCTAGGTTCATTTTCTTATACGTTCCATGATGCTATGTTATCTCTTTGTCCTAATGTAGTAAGTAGCTGATCTAATAATCTAACAAATTTTCATTGGCTAACACAAATGTGTTAGAGGAAGACCTGACCTTTTTTTTTTTTAATAGGGAACTCTATGCTGTCTGTCTTGATCCAACTCCTTGGTGACCTTAACCATGAGAATTGTAATCTACAGGCTCTGGGAAGACACAAAACCCATGAATTGTAGGATTGTTCTTGTCTTTTTTTAGTGCCTATTTGTTGAAGGACATAACAGTGACCGTTGAATGACAGAGTGGCTGTTTTTGGAGGTAGAAGCACACAAGTGTCCAAAAAGCAGCATCTAAACAGGAGATGAAGTGATTTGCTCTTCACATTAGTTGGCAGGTGCATTCTTTTTCAGAGAGTGAAGATGATACAGAATCCAAGTTAGAGAGGGCAGTTTGTAGGGAGGGAGGTGTGGTTGGGAAAATGAGCTTAGGGTGAAGCCTTTCTAGTAGTGTTCTCACAAGCATGCATCCAATAAAAGCAATTTGAAAGATGAAATTTAGTCATTCCTTAGCATTATATATATGACAGTGTCATTGACCCTGTTATCATAAACGGCTATGATTTTTCAGGGTACTGTATAATAGTTGTTTATACCCTAGGGAAAATGAGAAGACTTGGTATATGTACTTTAGAAAATAAAATATTGGCAATCTATCACAGATTATCATTTTTATTATAAAATTTTAAAATTTAAAAGCCATGTCTCTTTCCACCATGACTATTAGGACATGCATTGGTTGTTCAATAAGTATTTGTTGAACCCAATAATAAACAATTGAACAGATGAGTAATTGAACAGATAATGAATTTCTTGAGAAAAAATAAATCAAGGATTGGATTAAGATGGAGGAATAGAGGGAGCTTACTGTTGTAGAAGATAGTATGAAAAAACTGGAGAGAGTACAGTCTCAAGGAAGAGTTAGGGAAAAAATGGCAGAGGAAACTCCACACAAATTAGAGGGACACTGTGGACCATGTGCAGGGTGTGGACATGCCCAACTCAGAAACCCAGCAGCCAAGAACCTCAGCAGCAGCTCAGGAAGTGAGACCAGACTGGAGCATCCCAAGCCACTGGTGATAAAGCTGCAGAAAGATCCTGGTGGGAATCCAGCTAGGAGCCCTAGGTAGGACAGTGTACCTGTCATGTTTCTGTCTCCCTGACCACCCTGAAACTGGCATTCTGTAATAAGCTGATAGAGAGCAGGCATCATTTTGGACATATGTAATAGATGCACCAGTGTCTGTACACCCAGCAAACAGCAGAGCAGAGAAACTTGAATTTGGTGGGGGGAACTGATGGAGGGCTGGGTGCCCA
Organism: Lepus europaeus; assembly: GCF_033115175.1. NCBI lineage: Eukaryota > Metazoa > Chordata > Mammalia > Lagomorpha > Leporidae > Lepus > Lepus europaeus. The sequence continues at coordinate 127,413 of NW_026909053.1, read as the reverse complement.
TGACTGTGGGAGGCTTGTGTGCTGGGACTGTGAGAACACTGATGCTGTGTGGGAGAGCTCAGGGTGTGGCTGGGACTTTGGGCAGTCACTGTGGGAAGTTGCATCTACTCAGGGCTTGCTGATTACCTGGTGAGGATCACTGCATATCAGTCTCCCACATATGTGCCAGGGGGTCAGAATATGTGTGGAATCCACTGCTGCTTTCCCAGAAGCATTAATATAACTGGTTTGGAAGTATAGCAGCCAGAATTCAAATCAGCACTCATATAGAATCCCAGTATTGTAGGAGATGGCTCAACCCATTATTAAACAACAGCTCCCTTTCCTGTCTTCTGTGGTGAACTATTTCTAACATGCTTACTATTTTAGAATTAAGGGTTGTTTTGTTGGCATCTTATGTATTACACTATAAAATTTAATTTATCAGGTATATTTTTCCTTTTTCTTTTTTTAAAAAAAGATTTATTTATTTACTTGAAAGCCAGAGTTGCACAGAGCGAGAAGGAGAGGCAGAGAGAGAGAGAGGTCTTCCAACTGCTAATTCACTCCCCAGTTGGCTGCAATGGCCAGAACTGTGCCTATCCAAAGCCAGGAGCCAAGCATTTCCTCTGGATCTCATATGAGGGTGCAGGGGTCCAAGGATTTGGGTCATCTACTACTGTTTTCCCAGGCTATTGCAGAGAGCTGAATCAGAAGTTGAGTAACTGGTACTCAAACCGGTGCACATATGGGATGCCGGTACTCTAGGCAGAAGATTTACCCACTATGCCACAAAGCTGGTCTCAGTAGGTTTTTAAAGGATTTTTTTTGCTCTGACTTTCATTCTTTAGACAGTATTTTGAAAAGAAGTTTTTGGGGCCATGCTATGGCATAGTGGGTAAAGCTGCTGCCTGCAGTGCTAACATTCCATATGGGTATGACTTTGAGTCCTGGCTGCTCCATTATTGATCAAGCTCACTGTTATAGCCAGGGAAAGCAGTAGAAGATGGCCCAAGTGCTTGGGTTCCTGCACCCACATGGGAAATCCAGAAGAATCTATTGCCTCCTGACTTCAGATCAGCCCAGCTCTGGTCATTGTGGCCATCTGGGGAGTGAACCAGCAGATGGACAATCTCTCTCTCTCTCTCTCTCTCTCTCTCTGCATCTGCCATTCTGTAATTCTGCCTTTCAAATAAATAAATAAGTCTTGAAGAAAAGAAGTTTTAGGCTTTGATTAAGTGTTAATTATCCCTGTACTCAATTATAGATTTTAATTTTTTCTTGTATCTAGGAAATCTTTGCCTAACTTAAAGTGAAAAAAAATTTCTTCTATGATTTTTTTTCTGGAAGTATTGTAGTTTTCAGTACTACAGTTAGATCTGTGGTATATTTTCTTTTCAATTTTGTAAATAGAAGCTATTTTATTGGAAATTAGTATCTCATTGTGCTAACACCATGTGTTGAAAAGGCTATACTTTCTCCCCTGCACTGTGATAGTGCCTCTGTAGAAAACCTGTTCACTGTGTTTGGATCTTCTCTGGAACCTCTTTTGTGTTCCATTCATCTGTCTGGCTTTCTGTATGACAACAGCATACTTTAGATTAGTATAAATTTATAACACTTAAAAATCATCATCCCTTTGATTTTATTATTTTTTCAGTTATTTTGGCTATCCTAGATTCTTTGCATTTTCATATGCACTTATATCAGCTTGTTACTTTAAAAATAACCAGGTTGCTAAATGAAAGATCTCTGTGAGTGAGATCCCAGCAGAAAGAACGGGCCATCAAAGGAGATATCTTTCTCTGAAGGGAGGAGAGAACTTCCACTTTGATTATGGCTTTATCTAAATAAGGTTGGAATTTGTGAACTCAAGAGGCTTCCATAGCCTCGGCAACTCAAGATAAGAGCCTTGGATGATTACTGACTGTCAATTGTTAAATCCACAATGGGAATCACTGTACACATGCTTCCCATGTAGGATCTCTGTCCTCAGTGTGTTGTACTATGTGAATTAATGGTAAAACTACTACTCAGGCTGGCACCTTTGGAACAGCATGGTGTGCCGGCCGCAGCGTGCCAGCCGCAGCGGCCATTGGAGGGTGAACCAACAGCAAAGGAAGACCTTTCTCTCTGTCTCTCACTGTCCACTCTGCCTGTCAAAAAGTAAAAAAAAAAATGATTGGCTAAAGTATAGTGTCAGAGCCACTATGGTGTACTTGCCAAACTGCAGGGTCTCAGGATATTATCAATTACCTTAAGTGCCTGAAAAGACACCTGAAACTTTAGGTATCTCCCTGCTAGCTGCTGATTGGCTGTTGCTAGGTGGGGTTTATTGCAAGGGGAGTTCATTTATTTATTTTTTCTTTCATGAGCTTCAGGGTTCAGGGCTCGGTCAGGCCTGAATTACAAGATGGAGGCCTATTCTAAAATAGCTGCGTGTTCATCCAGGCTGAGGTCTCTCAGACACAACACAGTTTACTCATACATTCACCTATTGAAGAATATCCTGTTTCAAAATTTAGTTTGATTTTTTATATTATTGCTCATGTGGAAATTTGATTTCTTCAATCATTGCAGTTGTATAGTGTTTGCATTATGGATTAGTCCAGATGTATTCTTCCTCTTTATCTTTTGAAAAGTGTGTAGAATCTTTTCCTCCAGTTTTATTGACTTCTTCATACTGTCACAATGAAATTGATTTTGAAAACAGGCTGGTGTTCAGACATTGGGACATACAAGTGCTTTTGGGTGCTTGGCTCAGGGGCAGTGGTGTGGCTTCTTTATGTTGACACTATCCTCGCTGACAGAGGCCATGCCATGCACTGAGCAGTGCTGTGGGGTCTGCTTGGCCATGTCTGAGATTAATTCTAGGCAGCCAAGGGATGAGCCAAGTTTTGCATGGGGCTAAGGCCTCACAGCCAGCATGATTCACATAGTAACCAGTCCTGAAGTGAGGATTGCAGGTGAACAATCCTCTGCCTGCAACAAGAAGTCCAGCAGAGGCATACTCACTGTCCTCTGTGAGACCTGGGGAACTCCTGGCCACACTGCCATGGGTCCTTGCCGCTTGTAGAGACTCCAGCTCCAGGCTCCACCTCTGTCACTGTGGGACTGTTCTTGTTCTCTGCAGTGACGCTGGCAACCCAGTTTCCTGTAACAGAGAATGGGGAACCCTGCTGGGGTTATGCTGAGGTCAAGGTGGTCAAAGTCAGAGGGGCCTCTGGGTCCATGCAGGAGGAGCTGCAGAACCTTGGGCTACATTTTACTGATTTTCAAGTGCAAATGAGCTATGGCCTGACCAGAGTCACTCCATTTTGTCCCTGATTGTCCTCTATTTTTTTGTAACCAGTCCCGCAAATGCTAGCTACTCAAAAACTAGTCTTGTGAAAGGTTTTTTGTAAGTTTATTTACACTAAGTACTGGGAAACTGGTTAATGCCCCTGAAATAAGCATAATGTTGCTTGCTCTAGCTCCTGTAACAAATGCTTGGCTTTGTAATTAACTTCAACAAGATATGGTTTTGGCCTTTTGAAGCTTACCCTTGAGCTCTATCAGGGCAGTATGATTTGGAGAGCACAGGCCCCTGTGCAGCCACAGGCTTTTAGAAATAAAAGACTCAGGGGGCGGAGCCAAGATGGCAGATAGTGAGGACGTGTGCCTTAGTTTGGGAAAATAAACTTTCATAAAAGTGGAATTACTGTAGCCTCAGGAAAAGACTCAAGAAAAAAACTGCAGAGGAAACGCTTCCGGATCTTGTGGATGAGACACAGAGGACTTACAGGGAACCCACCGCGTGGAAAACCAACCAAGATGAGCCGAGCGGCAGCGGCGGGAGAGGAGCCAGAGCCACAGAATCTCGCCAGCACGGGAACGGAGGGCGGTAAGACAAAGACCTGAGAAGTCCGAGACATTGGGGGGAGGGGGAACAGAGGCCTCTCCCTTCACTCACCAAGCAAAACAAAGAGCACCGCGATTTTACATATGTAAAGCTCAGCCAAACTCAGTATCTTTAGCGAAACTGGAGAACACATTGAGGGCTGCATAAACTCTGTGTATGGTCCCAGGGGTAGATCAAACGAATACTCACAGAGGCCAGATTTCAACTACCCTCAACTCCACTCCCAACTGAGTCAAAAAAAAAAGAGAGAGAGAGAGAGAGCGAGCCAGCAAGGAGCAAGTAATCTGGGAGAGTCGCTCTTTACACAGCCTTAAACCTCAAGAAACAAGCATAGCTCTCTGGCCACACCCATCACAGCCCCTAAGGCTCCAACAAAGCAGACAGCTCACTTAGAGGCATAGTATAACGAGAGAAAAAAACAAAAACAAAAACACCACAAATTATCTCTAACATGCCAAGCAAGAAACATAGAAGCGGAGGTACCAAGAACAAGGAAGGCACTATGACGCCCCCAAGTGAACAAGACACGCCAATGCAAGATTATGAAGATGAAGACATAGAGGAAATGCAAGAAGCAGATTTCAAAAAATTGATAAGAACATTAAGAAGTTCTCAAAAACAAATTCTTGAACTATAGAAATCCTTAATGGACAAGATAGAAAATCTCTCCCATGAAAACGAAATATTAAGGAGGAATCAAAATGAAATGAAAAAACTAATGGAACAGGAAACTGCGAAAGTCACAAAAAAACTCAATGAAATGAAGAACACAATAGATCAAATGGCAAACATATTAGAGAGCCTTAAAAACAGAATGGGTGAAGCAGAAGAGAGAATATCAGACTTAGAAGACAGAGAACAGGAAAGGAAACAGTTAAATCAAAGAAAAGAAGAAGAAATCAGAAATCTAAAAAATACTGTCAGGAATCTACAGGATACTATTAAAAAACCCAACATTCGGGTTCTAGGAGTTCCTGAAGGCATGGAAAGGGAGAAAGGTTTAGAAGGCCTTTTTAGTGAGATACTAGCAGAAAATTTCCCAAGTTTGGAGAAGGACAGAGACATCCTAGTACAGGAAGCTCATAGAACCCCTAATAAACATGATCAAAAGAGATCCTCACCACGACACATCGTAATCAAACTCACCACAGTGAAACACAAAGAAAAGATCCTAAAATGTGCAAGAGAGAAATGCCAGATTACTCTCAGAGGATCTCCAATTAGACTTACAGCTGATTTCTCATCAGAAACCCTACAAGCCAGGAGAGAATGGCGAGATAAAGCCCAGGTACTAAGAGAGAAAAACTGCCAGCCCAGAATATTATATCCTGCAAAGCTCTCATTTGTGAATGAAGGTGAAATTAAGACCTTTCACAGCAAACAGAAATTGAAAGAATTTGTCGCCACTCGTCCAGCCCTGCAAAGATGCTTAAAGATGTGTTACATACAGAAACACAGAAACACGGTCACCAATATGAAAGAAGGTAAAGGAAGGAAACGTCACAGCAAAAGATCACAGGAATCTCAAACCAGATATTAGAAAATATCTTTGGCAAATGGCAGGGCAAAGTTACTCCTTCTCAATAGTCACATTGAATGTTAATGGCTTGAACTGTCCAGTTAAAAGACAACGATTGGCTGATTGGGTTAAGGAACAAAACCCATCCTTTTGCTGCTTACAAGAAACCCATCTATCCAACAATGATCCATACAAGCTGAGAGTGAAAGGCTGGAAAAAGATATACCACGCCAACAGAAATGAAAAGAGAGCGGGCGTAGCCATCTTAATATCGGACAACATAAACTTTACCACAAAAACTGTTAGGAGAGACAAAGAGGGGCACTATTTAATGATTAAGGGATCCATTCAACAGGAAGATATAACGATTATCAACGTATATGCACCTAATTACAGGGCACCAGCTTATTTAAAAGACTTGTTAAGGGACTTAAAGGGAGACTTAGACCCCAATACAATAGTACTGGGGGACTTCAATACTCCACTCTCAGAGATAGACAGATCAACAGGACAGAAGATCAACAAGGAGACAGTAGATTTAAATGACACTATAGCCCAAATGGATCTAACAGATATCTACAGAACATTTCATCCTACATCTAAGGACTTTACATTCTTCTCAGCAGTACATGGAACCTTCTCTAGGATTGACCACATACTAGGCCATATAGCAAGTCTCAGCAAATTCAAAAGAATTAGAATCATACCATGCAGCTTCTCAGACCACAAAGGAATGAAATTGGAAATAGGCAACTCAGGAATCCCTAGAGCACGTGCAAATACATGGAGATTGAACAACATGCTCCTGAATGAACAATGGGTCATAGAAGAAATTAAAAGAGAAATCAAAAATTTTCTGGAAGTAAATGAGGATAACAGCACAACATACCAAAACCTATGGGATACAACAAAAGCAGTGTTAAGAGGAAAGTTTATATCAATAGGTGCCTACATCAAGAAATTGGAAAGGCACCAAATAGATGAGCTTTCAATTCATCTCAAGGATCTAGAAAATCTGCAGCAAACCAAACCCAAACCCAGTAGGAGAAGAGAAATAATTAAAATCAGAGAAGAAATCAACAGGATTGAATCCAAAAAAACATTACAAAAAATCAGCCAAACAAGGAGCTGGTTTTTTGAAAAAATCAACAAAATTGACACCCCATTGGCCCAACTAACTAAAAAAAGAAGAGAAAAGACCCAAATCAATAGGATCAGAGATGAAATGGGAAACGTAACAACAGACGCCACAGAAATAAAAAGAATCATCAGAAATTACTACAAGGACTTGTATGCCAGCAAACAGGGAAATCTATCAGAAATGGACAGATTCTTGGACACATACAACCTCCCTAAATTGAGCCAGGAAGACATAGAAAACCTAAACAGACCAATAACTGACACAGAAATTGAAACAGTAATAAAGGCCCTCCCAACAAAGAAAAGCCCAGGGCCAGATGGATTCACTGCTGAGTTCTACCAGATATTTAGAGAAGAACTAACTCCAATTCTTCTCAAACTATTCAGAGCAATCAAAAAAGAGGGAATCCTCCCAAATTCTTTCTATGAAGCCACCATCACCTTAATTCCTAAGCCAGAAAGAGACGCAACATTGAAAGAGAATTACAGACCAATATCCCTGATGAACATAGATGCAAAAATCCTCAATAAAATTCTGGCCAATAGAATGCAACAATGCATCAGAAAGATCATCCACCCAGACCAAGTGGGATTTATCCCTGGTATGCAGGGATGGTTCAACATTCGCAAAACAATCAACGTAATACACTACATTAACAGACTGCAGAAGAAAAACCATATGATTCTCTCAATAGATGCAGAGAAAGCATTTGATAAAATACAACACCCTTTCATGATGAAAACTCTAAGCAAACTGGGTATGGAAGGAACATTCCTTAATACAATCAAAGCAATATATGAAAAACCCACGGCCAACATCCTATTGAACGGGGAAAAGTTGGAAGCATTTCCACTGAAATCTGGTACCAGACAGGGATGCCCTCTCTCACAACTGCTATTCAATATAGTTCTGGAAGTTTTGGCCAGAGCTATTAGGCAAGAAAAAGAAATTAAAGGGATACAAATCGGGAAGGACGAACTCAAACTATCCCTCTTTGCAGATGATATGATTCTTTATTTAGGGGACCCAAAGAACTCTACTAAGAGACTGCTGGAACTCATCGAAGAGTTTGGCAAAGTAGCAGGATATAAAATCAATCCACAAAAATCAACAGCCTTTGTATACACAGGCAATGCCACGGCTGAGGAAGAACTTCTAAAATCAATCCCATTCACAATAGCTACAAAAACAATCAAATACCTTGCAATAAACTTAACCAACGACGTTAAAGATCTCTACGATGAAAACTACAAAACCTTACAGAAAGAAAAAGAAGAGGATACCAAAAAATGGAGAAATCTTCCATGCTCATGGATCGGAAGAATCAATATCATCAAAATGTCTATTCTCACAAAAGCAATTTATACATTCAATGCAATACCCATCAAGATACCACAGACCTTCTTCTCAGATCTGGAAAAAATGATGCTGAAATTCATATGGAGACACAGAAGACCTCGAATAGCCAAAGCAATCCTGTACTACAAACACAAAGCCGGAGGCATCACAATACCTGATTTTAGGACATACTATAGGGCAGTGGATATCAAAACAGCATGGTTCTGGTACAGAAACAGATGGATAGACCAATGGAACAGAATAGAAACACCAGAAATCAATCCAAACATCTACAGCCAACTTATATTTGACCAAAGATCCAAATCTAATCCCTGGAATAAGGACAGTCTATTCAATAAATGGTGCTGGGAAAATTGGATTTCCACATGCAGAAGCTTGAAGCAAGACCCATACCTATCACCTTACACAAAAATTCACTCAACATGGATTAAAGACTTAAATCTACGACCCGAAACCATCAAATTATTAGAGAGCATTGGAGAAACCCTGCAAGATATAGGTACAGGCAAAGACTTCCTGGAAAATACTCCAACAGCACAGGCAGTCAAAACCAAAATTAACATTTGGGATTGCATCAAATTGAGAAGTTTCTGTACTTCAAAAGAAACAGTCAGGAAAGTGAAGAGGCAACCAACAGAATGGGAAAAAATATTCGCAAACTATACTACAGATAAAGGATTGATAACCAGAATCTACAAAGAAATCAAGAAAATCCACAACAACAAAACAAACAACCCACTTAAGAGATGGGCCAAGGACCTCAATAGACATTTTTCGAAAGAGGAAATCCAAATGGCCAACAGACACATGAAAAAATGTTCAAGATCACTAGCAATCAGAGAAATGCAAATCAAAACCACAATGAGGTTCCATCTCACCCCGGTGAGAATGGCTCACATTCAGAAATCTACCAACAACAGATGCTGGAGAGGATGTGGGGAAAAAGGGACACTAACCCACTGTTGGTGGGAATGCAAACTGGTTAAGCCACTATGGAAGTCTGTCTGGAGATTCCTCAGAAACCTGAACATAACCCTACCATACAACCCAGCCATCCCACTCCTTGGAATTTACCCAAAGGAAATTAATTTGGCAAATAAAAAAGCCATCTGCACATTAAGGTTTATTGCAGCTCAATTCACAATAGCTAAGACCTGGAACCAACCCAAATGCCCATCAACAGTAGACTGGATAAAGAAATTATGGGACATGTACTCCATAGAATACTATACAGCAGTAAGAAACAACGAAACCCAGTCATTTGCAACAAGATGGAGCAATCTGGAAAACATCATGCTGAGTGAATTAAGCCAGTCCCAAAGAGAAAAATATCATTTGTTTTCCCTGATCGGTGACAACTGAGCGCCAAAGGGGAAACCTGTTAAGTGAAATGGACACTATAAGCAACAGTGAACTGATCAGCTCCTGTCCTGACATTAGATGTACAATGTAATACTTTATCCTTTTTAGTATTTGTTGTTATTGTTGTTGTTCTAGTACTATTGGTTGAACTCAGTAATTAACACACAATTATTCTTAGGTGTTTAAATTTTAACTGAAAAGTGATCCCTGTTAAATCTAAGAGTGGAAAAAGAGAGGGAGGAGATGAACAATTTGGAACATGCTCAATCGGACTGGCCGCAAAGGGTGGAGTTAGAAATGTGCCAGGGGATTCCAACACAATTCCATCAAGATGGCATGTACCAATGCCATAGCACTAGTCCAAGTGATCAATTCCAGCTCACAATTGATAGCTCTGATAGGTCTAAGAGTCAAAGAGATCACACAAACAAGACAAGTATCTGCTAATACTAACTGATAGAATCAAAAAGGGAGAGAAAGATCCAACATGGGAAGTGGGATACACAGCAGACTCATAGAATGGCAGATGTCCTAAACAACACTCTGGACTCAGAATCAGCCCTTAAGGCATTCAGATCTGGCTGAAGAGCCCATGAGAGTATAGCAGGCATGGAAAGCCAAGATATCATGGAAAAAAAAAAGACCTAAATGAATGATCTCTGTGAGTGAGATCCCAGTGGAAAGAACGGGGCCATCAAAGAAGGAGGTACCCTTCTCCGAAGGGAGGAGAGAACCTCCACTTTGACTATGACCCTATCGGAATAAGATCAAAGTCAGCGAACTCTAAAGTCTTCCATAGCCCTGGCAACTCATGACTAGAGCCTAGGGAGATTACTGACGCCATGAACAGGAGTGTCAAATTGTTAAGTCAGCAACAGGAGTCACTGTGTACTTACACCCCATGTGGGATCTGTCCCTAATGTGTCGTCTAAAGCCAAGTGATGCTATGACTGGTACTGAAACAGTATTTTTACACTTTGCGTTTCTGTGTGGGCGCAGACTGATGAGGTCTTTGCTAATTATATACTGAAGTGATCTTCTGTATATAAAGAGAATTGGAAATGAAAAAAAAAAACAACCTGGTGTTAAAATGGAAATGGCATAGAAAATTAATTAATTTGAAAAAAAAATTATGTAGGATCTCTGTCTTTAATGTGCTGTACATTGCTATTTAATGCTATAATTAGTAATCCAATGGTAGTTTTTTCACTTGATGTTGCTATATGGGCAAAATGTTGAAATCTTTACCTAATATATACAAAACTGATCTTCTGTATACAAAGAGAATTTAAAATGAATCTTTACATGAATGGAAGGGGAAAGGGAGCGGGAAAGGGGAGGGTTGCGGGCGGGAGGGAAGTTATGGGAAGGGGGAAGCCATTGTAACCCATAAGCTATACTTTGGAAATTTATATTCATTAAATAAAAGTTTAAAAAAAAAGAAATAAAAGACTCGATAATTTGGCCCTAAGACTTCAGCACTTATTAATATTTCTGAAATTAATAATCTGTGTGGGTTCTTGCCATGAATTCAGAGACAAATTCTGAATACTGGCTCAAATAGACCAGATGATAAGCTGAGTTTTTAAGCTTTTATTCAGTGAGAGAAACACATAGGAGAGTGAGGGCTTTATCTAAAGGAGAAAGGAAAGTGGAAATTCAGTAGGGTCCATACCAAGCAGGGAGCAGGCCAAGAGCTGTGGACTTGTCCTGTGAGGCCCCACCATTGGGGAGAGTGAGGCAATGGTGTTCTTCCACAGAGAGCACCAGGGACAGGCTTCAGTGATCATGTCCACCTTTACTAATGACCATGTACACTTTCAAAGGGCAGGCAGAAGGGGCATAACTAATTCAGGGCAACCCTAACTCTATAGGATAGAACCAACACTGGCACCAATATGCATCTCCAATTACCTTAAAGGTCTCATAGTTAGGGTAGCTTTCAAGGTGGGCCTGGACCACTCCCAGCAACAGTTTACCTAATTGGCAGAAGGTGGGGGTGGGAGGAAATGTGCCTGAGGCTCCCACCTCCCACCATCAGTCAGGCTAGCCACATGGGCTAGGCAGAAAGTCTCACAGGATCACCCACATCTCCTCCCTTTGTTTTAGGGCAAGTGTGACTCTGCTTAGCGTGGCACGGCAACAAGCTGCAACCCATAATAAGCTTTAAATTAAATTGAAGAATGCCTACCATGGGAATTAAGGGCAGGGAGGAAAAGAAGGGCAAAGGGAAAAAGATCAGGCCCACCATGTTTCAGGCCTTTGTAATTGGCAGGCGGGTGCACAGATATGGGAAAGCAGGGGCATGAGATCACGCAGGGGGCATGGGGAAAGTGTGATGAAGTCATAGCCTTTCAGCTCTCAAGTCTAATGATGTATGACTATACCTGCATCATTCCCCCTTCAGAGACTCCATTCCCTTAATCCTAGGGATGTTGAAGGGTGTAGAATCATCACATCTTCTATAGCTGCTTCCTGTTTATGAGGGATGTAGTGCAGGCCCTGCCTGTCCTGGGTCTGGAAGTCTCTGCCTATCTCATTTAACAAATTCTCTTTGTGAGCTGGAGCAATCTTGGTCACTACCAATGTCTGTGTCCCCTGCATGGTCAGTTACTCCCAGAAGTTGTTGAGTTCTGGAACATGTAAGTTTGTTAATTAGTATGAGCAAAACTGGAACATGACCAATTGTAAGTGGAGTGCCCCTTTAAGATGAAAAGACCACATCCTACAGACTCCCAGATAGTGGGTGGTGATACATTATAAACCCATTTAGCTTGAGTATAGAGAATTATAATAGAAGAACACATTAGGAGTTTTATTATTAATAACAGAGAATCAAAAGAGGCAGGTACACCATGCCTGCCTTCAGGTGCAGCACTCTTGATGTGAGGAAAGCAAAGGCTTTACTTTTCTTTTTGCTTAAGATCTCTGGCTTACAGGAATAATCAGGCATGTCTTTTGAGTACACCTGTTAGGACTTGAGAGGTAGACATTTAATCCTAATTTTACTGAGGTAGTCATGTTCAGTAGCACCTGGTAAGGTCCCTTCCATTTAAGCTGTAGCTGATCTGAAGAGGATCTTTCTGTGAATGGCTTGTTCAGGGAAAGGCGCTGAAGTTGGCTTGTCAGAGGGTGAGCTTTCAGAGACTGGGTCCAGGGTTTGGCATTTCAGGCTGCTATCCACACAGGCTGCAGAGTGATCTCTGGAAAACACAAGCAAAACCTTTGCCCATCATTATGAGGGGATCAGGCCCCTTCCATTGTTGGGTGGTTGGGTCCCTCCATCAAACTAGAGGCAATTGGGTTGCACCTGTGAGAGGTCTCCAGCATTTCAATGCTGGTGGCTCTCCAGGGGGTGAGACCTATAAGAACTTTATGGTGAAAGGAGCAAAGTTAATACACTAATAGTGGGGGTATCATACTCTCCCCTCTGTTTTTTTAAGCATAGTCTTGAGGTCCTGCATGGGAAGTTAGTGCACAGTGACTCCTATGGTTAATTTAACAATTCACACTCTTTTGTGTGATGTCAGTGATCATCCAAGGCTCTTGACATGAGCTGTCTAGGCTATGGAAGCCTTCTGAATCCACAAACTCAGTCAATATTTAGAGAAGGATGTAAGCAAAGTGAAAGTTCTCCCTTTGAAGAGAGTACATCCTTCTTTGATGACCACTTCTTTCCACAGGAGTCTCACCCAGGGAGACTCTCCCTGTAGGTACACCTTTTCGCACAAGTGTCCTGACTTTCCATGCCTGAAATGCTCTTGTGGGCTTTTTAGCCAGATCAGAATGCCTTTAGGGATGACTCTGAGGTCACTGAGCGTTACTTAGAGCAATTGCCATTCTATGAGTCTGCTGTATGGACTGCTTCCCATGTTAAAGCATTTACTCCTCTTTAATTATATTAATTCTATTGATATGATCACTTTAACAATTAGTGCCTCCTACATGACCAACTTAAAACTTAATGCAATCAAATACAGTCACTTTTAAACTTAATTATATATATATATATATATATATATATATATATATATATATATGTCAAAACTTAAGATGGCACTTTCACCATCTAGCCCAAGGGAATTTGGGATCCCATGGTGAAGTAAGTCTAGCCATGAAATTATGATTTAAGCTCTCATTTTGGCTATGCTGTTACACAGAACATGTTAGTCACTCCTTTCATAAGATCTAAAAATCAAACTACATCCTGAGGAATCCCTCAGGACAGAGTCAGTGTCCCATCTTAAAGAGAATAGAGAAATGTGGGAGCAAGTCAGGCTTGCCTGAATGCCCACTGACAATGTCAAATGGAATATTAACAAGTGGTTTTAACCATTAAATAATAGCCTATAAAATATTTACTGTAGGTCCAATGCCTTCTATAAATTTTAAGAATACATGTATTTAAATATATCTTAAATATCTAACATGATGTGGCTTGTTTAAACAACAAACAGAAACATAAAACATTTTTTAGTTCCTTTCTATCAACAAATTTAAAGCATCTGACAAAGAGATTCAGGTCAGATGAATCAAATGTATCTTCAATTAATTTTAGCTATTAAATTTATGAGCAATCCTTCCTTGATAAACCAATTAAGACAGAGCTCAAAGTAAATTTTCCCATGTAGACATACAATATGAATACACACATAACACAACATACAAGATAGAACCATAAAGCAGTTTTAGTAATAGTTTCCTAAAATCTTTAGCTTTTTTTATTACCAACCAATTAAAATTACTTTCTGTTCTTGAAAACTTGATTAACTATACTTTCTTCCAGTTGGAACCTGTAGTGCATTATTGACTTCATCTGTTTACAGAACAATTCAAAACTACTGAATTCAATAGAAGTGGCTGGAAAAAGTCCATCAGAACCTTTAGGAGGGCAGCTAAACACAGAACCAACAATATTTTAGTTTAGAGTAGCAAATCTGATATACAAAACTGTGGATGAGTAAAGACTTTAAATAGCTATGTTTAAAATGATAAACTCATTAACCAACAAGAGGCATTTGCATACTTCACACAGTATTTTCAAAAGCACCTGTAGGATTTTACAAAACATTTAATTCTTTTAGGCCTCTGGGCCTTTCTCATTAAGAGTAACACAAGATTGTCTAGTAACACATGATCATTAGACTTTTTAACTTTCAGACATTTGTATCAGTGGCATTTTATTTTATATTATCAAAACTTAAATTGAGCACGACTTCACATTTTAACAGTATCTGTAATGTAACCCAAATAGCTTGATTAATTAGCTGATGTCTCTCCAAGATGAGAGACATATATCCTTTGACATTTCCAGGAACCCAACTGGAAATATCAAAGTTCAAATTCTTTGGAACTTTGATTTTTTTGAATGCCTGTAAAAGATGACAAGAAAGGAGAGCGGCAAGATGGCGGAATAGGAAGGGAGCACACTATTAGTCCGGGGGAGAGACAGGTTAATAAAAATGGAGATACTGCAGGGTCAAGGAAGAGTAGGGGAAGAAACAGCAGAGAAAACTCTTCTGGAACTAGTGATTCACAGCGGACCTGTGTGGAGAGCGGGGGAGCCCAAGTTCGGGACACCAGCGGCAGACTCAACACACCAGCGCTGGAACGCGAGGTGAGCCGAACCTCAATAGTTCGAGACACCAGCGGGAAAGCAGAAAGAGGAGACTAGAGGGAACGAGGCTTGGAACTCTGTGGGGAAAAGTTCACCAGGCTAACTAGAAGAGAGAGAGGGAAAAAAAAAAGTGACCAATGCGGACACGAGTTTCTTTCTCTACTCTCACCCTTCAAAGGCGAGCAAGACAAAGAGCAGGCGCCATTTTGACATACGTCATAAGCAGGGCGACCTCAGGTCTGCACCGGCCCTGACCTAGCAGAAAGAGTTGACTCTGGGGGGAGGGGTGAAATAACAGAAGATTAGGATATAACTTGGCAACCCAGTGGGAGACTGCAGGAGACTTGGAGCCCACACTGAGGGCAGCACAGATTCCCTGTGTGGTCCTTGGGAAAGAGCTTCCAATCTCTGGCTCCTGTGGGTGTATCATTTGCCTGCTAACTACCTCCAATTACGTTCAGCTGTGCGGAATTACTTCCCTTTTGAATCAAAAAAAGAAAGAGAGATTTACCAAGCCTAACCTGGGAGTGTCATCTTTGACACACCCTCAACCCTGAGGAAACAAACACAGCTCTCAGTCCACACTCATCTCAAGCCTCTAAGGCTCCACTGAAAGCAGACAGTCCACTTAATATAGAGCCATAGTGTAACAAGAAAAAACACCACAGTGAAGAAACCAAATATCTCCAACATGCCAAACAACAAATGCAAAATCCAAGGTAACAAGAACAAGGAAGACACTATGACATCCCCAAATGAAAAAGACACCCCAATTCAAGATTATGAAGATGATGAGATAGAAGAAATGCAAGAATCGGATCTCAAAAAATTGATAAGAACATTAAGAAGTTCTCAAAAACAAATTCTTGAACTACAGAAATCCTTAATGGACAAGATAGAAAATCTCTCTCGTGAAAATGAAATATTAAGGAGGAATCAAAGTGAAATGAAACAACTAGTACAACAAGAAACTGTGATAGTAACAAACAACCACAATGAAATGAAGAACTCAATAGATCAAATGACAAACATATTAGAGAGCCTTAAAAACAGAATGGACGAAGCAGAAGGGAGAATATCAGACTTAGAAGACAGAACAGGAAAGAGGCAAACCAAAGAAAAGAAGAATAAATTAGAAATCTAAAAAATACTGTCAGGAATCTACAGGATACTATTAAAAAACCCAACATTCAGGTTCTAGGAGTTCCTGAAGGCATGGAGAGGGAGAAAGGATTCGAAGGCATTTTCAGTGACATACTAGCAGAAAATTTCCCAGGTTTGGAGAAGGAAAGAGGCATCTTAGTACAGGAAGCTTATAGAACCCCTAATAAACATGACCAAAAGAGATCCTCACCACGACATGTTGTAATCAAACTCACCACAGTGAAACATAAAGGAAAGATCCTAAAATGTGCAAGAGAGAAACATCAGATTACTCTTAGAGGATCTCCAATTAGACTCACAGCAGACTTCTCATCAGAAACCCTACAAGCTAGAAGGGAATGGCGAGACATAGCCCAGGTACTAAGAGAGAAAAACTGCCAGCCCAGAATATTATATCCTGCAAAGCTCTCATTTGTGAATGAAGGGGAAATTAAGACTTTTCATAGCAAACAGAAACTGAAAGAATTTGTTGCCACTCATCCTGCCCTGCAAAAGATGCTTAAAGATGTGTAACACACAGAAACACAGAAACACGGTCACCAATATGAAAGAAGGTAAAGGAAGGAAACCTCACAGCAAAAGATCACAGGAAGCTCAATTTCTCTTTGACATAGAATTAAACTCTGATGCTCTGTTAAAGCAATGTGTTAACATATCTATTATGTTCTCATGATGTCTGTTAAATTCTAATTGTTCAAAAACAGCTGAATTTTTATTAAGAGCTAAGGGTTATTTAAATATGTGCTTATTTTCAAAGATTTGAATAATCACCTTGTAACAATGATCAAATTTGGTCTATGTTATGTCATGATTTTAAGGAATCTTATTTCAATCAGATATTTTGGATTTTGAGCCTTCTTGGCATTCTTGACAGGCATTCAAAAAATCAAAGTTTCAAACAATCTGGTCTCTAAAATTTCCAGTAAATCCTGAACTTTGGTTTTTCCAGTTTGTTCCCAACTTAAAAAATCGAAGGACCTATGTCTCTCATCTTATAGAGACACCAACTAACATCCAACTATTTGGATTATATTAGAAGGACTGTCAAGATGTGATGTGGTACCAGACTTTAAGTTTCTATAATGGAAAATGCTATTAATATAAATGTTTGAGAATTAAAAAGTCTAATGATTTTGTGTTACTAGACATGATAGTTATCTTATTGAGAAAGCCCCAGAGGCCTAAAGGGTTAAATACTTGTAAAATCCTACAGGTGCTTTCAAAAATACTGTGAAGTAGGCAAGTGCCTCTTGTTGGTTGAAGAGTTTATAATTTTAAACATGGCGACTTAAAGTCTTTTGTCATCCATAATTATATATGATGTGCTGCTCATAAAACTAAAGCCTTGTTGGTTCTGTGTTTAGCTGTCCTCCTATAGGTTCCTATGGACTTTTTCCAGCCACTTCTATTGTATTCAGTACTTTGGGATGGCTCTGTAAACAGATGAAGCCAATAATGTATTCACAGTACCAACTGAGAGAAAGTATGGTTAACTGAGGTTTCTAAAAACAAAAAGCAATTCAAATCAATTGGCAATCTACAAAAAGAGTTAAAGATTTTAAAAGCTAGTATTAAAATTGCTATATTGGTCTATTTTGTTATGTTATATGTGTATGTCCACATGGGGAAATTTTATTATTAAAATTATTATAAAATAATTAAAATTATTATAAAAATATTATTATTAAGAGTTTTATTTTAAATGGCTTATAGATAAGATTGTCCATAAATTTAAGCTGCTAAAATCAAAGATACATTTTAATTTGGGTGACCTGAATCTGTGTATCATATGTTTTAAACTTGTTGGTAGAAAGAAACTAAAAACATTTTAGATGGTTGTGCTTAAGTTTACTGGCTAAACAAACTACACCATGTTAGATATTTAAGAGGTGTTTTCAAATACATGATTCTTAAAATTTATGGAAGGCATTGGACCTTCTGGTAAACGTTTTCTTAAGTTGTTATCTAATGGTTGAAACGGTTTGCTAAGTATTCATGTGATATTGCTATTGTCAGCAAGCGATCTAGGACTTGCTCCCTCATTTCTCTATTCTAAGCCCAACTTGTTCTTTCATTTCTCTATTCTCTTCAAGGTAGGAAACTAATTCTATTATGAAGGAATCTGTAGGATGCACAATTTAATCTTTAGACCTTATCAAAGAGATGGCTAACATTTTTCTGTAATAGCATAGCCAAAATAAGAACTTAAATAATAATCTCACAGCTAGATTCTCTTCGCCATCAGCGAAGTATACAGTAAGTAGAAAAAACCTCCCTTTCAGACCAAAGGGAAAGAAAGTTTTAAAGTGAGAATATAATTTTCCTCATGGGCATTGTCTACCTTAGAAAAACTACTACAGAACATGCCTGTGACTATAGACTTGTAGTTCAGGCCACCGAAGATTAGAGATGGGACATGGGCACTCTCTTGACTTGCATCCTCTGGTCTGCTTTAACACAAACCAGGAGGAAAAGAAAGCTAGGCACCAGAAGCAATGGGTGGCAGGCCTATTAATGGCTGATCTGTACAGTGATCTGCCCTCAAGGAGACCCAACCAGCCAGTCCACTGCAGTGGCTTTCAATGTGGTAAGCCTGGGCTTCAGCAGAAGTCAGCTTGTGAAGAGCCCTGGCAGCTCTGCCAAGAATTGGATCACTGGAAATGGACCTGCCCTGGAGTCGAAGGATGCCCAGGTCAGAGCCACAGATCTTATTGGCTCTAAGCTGAGAAGCCCTTCACTCAGCCCAACTTCCAAAGTGACCACTGCAGCTGAGGGGATGGTCAAGTAGGGTCAGCAACATTGCAGGCAGAACTGTAAATTTCTTGTTAGAGATGCCACCTGCCTTTACCTGGCCAGCTCTCCTCCCAGGCCAGCCAAGTAATGAAAGTCAACAGTGTGCCTTCCCCTAGGAGGTTCACACCTCCCTTATGATATAAACCCCTTGTGAAGAGATAGATAGGTCTGGGCCTCTTAACTTACAAGGCCTAAAGCCCACCAGATTATTATCAAGCCCCTTCTATCAGGTTCTATTTGCCTCTCAATCAGAAAACTTAATTGTAGCTTAGACAGCACCCTTCTTAGCTCCTCTAATAATGACTCTGTCCTTTGTTCTAGACCCTGTCTAGCGTACTTGGGCCTCATTCCTTTGTAATCATAACCTCTACTCTACCACCAATGGCTCTACTCCCAACCTGTGTGTACTGATGGTCCTCTTCCCCACTTAATGCTGTATAATTGTTCAAACCTGGTATATGCCACTCTTAGGATCATTGGTTACTATCCTCACTCTGTCTTTTATGACCTTGTCTAAATATGATCAGAGTCGGCAAACTTGGAAGGCTTCCATAGCCTTGGCGACTCATGACGACAGCCTAGGGTGGTTACTGGCGCCATAAACTAGAGTGTCAATTTGTTGGGTCAGCAACAGGAGCCACTGTGCACTTGCTCCTCATGTGGGATCTCTGTCCTTAATGTGCTGTACATTGTGATTTAATGCTATAACTTTTACTCAAACAGTATGTTTCACTTTGTGTTTCTATGTGGGTGCAAACTGTTGAAATCTTTATACTAAATTGATCTTCTGTATATAAAGAGAATTGAAAATGAATCTTGATGCAAATGGAAGAGGAGAGGAAGTGGGAGAGGGGAGGGTTGTAGGTGGGAGGAAAGTTATGGGAGGGGGAAGACATTGTAGTACATAAGCTGTACACTGGAAATTTATATTCATTAAATAAAAGTTTGAAAAAAAAAAGATGACAAGAAGGCTCAAAATACCTGGTTGAAATAAGATCCCTTAACATCATGACAAAGTATAGACCCAATTTAATCAAATCATAACTTCTTTAAAACTCAGTTGTTTTAAACAATTAGAACTTAAGAGGCATTAATAGAACATAATAGATCACTTTAAAATAACACAAAATTTGTCTCTTTGGTTGTTCCAAAGTCAAAAATAAAACCTTAAATTTAAGACCTGTGGGGGCGGAGCCAAGATGGCAGATAGTGAGGATGTGTGCCGTAGTTTGAGAAAATAAAGTTTCATAAAAGTAGAATTACTGTAGCCTCAGGAAAAGACTCAAGAATAAAACTGCAGAGGAAACGCTTCTGGATCTAGTGGATGTTACACTTAGGACCTACTGGGAGCCCACCGCGTGTAAACCCAACCGCGGGAGACGAGCCACAGAATCTCGCCAGCACGGGAACAAACAGAAAGTAAGACAAAGACGTCAGAAACCCAAGACATTCGGGGGGAAAAGCAGAGGCCTCTCTCTTCACTCACCAAGCAAAACAAAGAGCAGGTGCCATTTTACATATGTAAAGCGCCGCCAACGAGTTCACAAACTCAGTAAATTTGAAACTTTGGTGAAACTTGAGAACACAATGAGGGCTGCATAAACTCTTTGTGTGGTCCCAGGGGTGGATCAAACAAATACTCACAGAGGCCAGATTTCAACTACCCTCAATTCCACTCACCTGTGCCAAATTACTTCCCAAATGAGTAAAGAGAGAGAGAGAGAGAGAGAGCAATCCAGCAAGGAGCAAGGGAGAGAACAATCTGGGTGAGTCGCTTTTTGCACAGCTTTAAACCTAAAGAATCAAGCGGGGCTCTCTGGCCACTCCCATCACAGCCTCTAAGGATCCATCAAAGCAGAAAGCCAACTTAGAGGCATATTATAATGAGAAAAAAACACCACAGGCAAAAAAAAAAAAACCATAAATTATCTCCAACATACCAAACAACAAACATAGAAACCGAGGTAAAAAGAGCAAGGAAGAAACTATGACACCCCCAAATGAACAAGACACCCCAATCCAAGATTATGAAGATGAAGACATACAGCAAATGCAAGAAGCGGATCTCAAAAAACTGATAAGAACATTCAGAAGTTCTCAAAAACAAATTCTTGAACTACAGAAATCCTTAATGGGCAAGATAGAAAATCTCTCTCGTGAAAATGAAAAAAAAAAATATTAAGGAGGAATCAAAGTGAAATGAAACAACTAGTACAACAAGAAAATGTGATAGTGACAAAAAACCACAATGAAATGAAGAACTCAATAGATCAAATGACAAACACATTAGAGAGCCTTAAAAACAGAATGGGGGAAGCAGAAGAGAGAATATCGGAATTAGAAGACAGAGAACAGGAAAGGAAACAGGCAAACCAAAGAAAAGAAGAAGAAATCAGAAATCTAAAAAATACTGTCAGGAATCTACAGGATACTATTAAAAAACCCAACTTTCAGGTTCTAGGAGTTCCTGAAGGCATGGAGAGGGAGAAAGTATTAGAAGGCCTTTTTAGTGAGATACTAGCAGAAAATTTTCCAGGTTTGGAGAAGGACAGAGACATCCAAGTACAGGAAGCTCATAGAACCCCTAATAAACATGACCAAAAGAGATCCTCCCCATGACACGTCGTAATCAAACTCACCACAGTGAAACACAAATAAAAGATCCTAAAATGTGCAAGAGAGAAATGCCAGATTACTCTCAGAGGATCTCCAATTAGACTCACAGCTGACTTCTCATAAGAAACCCAACAAGCTAGGAGAGAATGGTGAGATATAGCCCAGCTACTAAGAGAGAAAAACTGCTAGCCCAGAATATTATATCCTGCAAAGCTCTCATTTGTGAATGAGGGTGAAATAAAGACCTTTCACAGCTAACAGAAATTGAAAGAATTTCTCGTCACTCGTCCAGCCCTGCAAAAGATGCTTAAAGATGTGTTACACACAGAAACACAGAAACACGGTCACAAATATGAAAGAAGATAAAATAAGGAAACCTCACAGCAAAAGATCACAGGAGTCTCAAACCATATATTAGAAAAAATCTGGCAAATGACAGGGCTAGTTACTCCTTCTCAATAGTCACATTGAATGTTAATGGCTTGAACTGTCCAGTTAAAAGACAATGATTAGCTGATTGGGTTAAGGAACAAAACCCATCTATCTGCTGCTTACAAGAAACTCATCTGTCCAACAATGATCCATACAGACTGAAAGTGAAAGGCTGGAAAAATATATATACCATGCCAACAGAAATGAAAAAAGAGCGGCCATAGCCATCTTAATATCGGACAACATAAACTTTACCACAAAAACTGTTAGGAGAGACAAAGAGGGGCACTATTTAATGATTAAGGGATCCATTCAACAGGAAGATATAATGATTATCAATGTTTATGCACCTAATTACAGGGCACCAGCTTATTTAAAAGACTTGTTAAGGGACTTAAAGGCAGATTTAGACACCAATACAATAGTACTGGGGGACTTCAATACTCCACTCTCAGAGATAGACAGATCAACAGGACAGAAGATCAACAAGGAGACAGTAGATTTAAATGACACTATAGCCCAAATGGATCTAACAGATATCTACAGAACATTTCATCCTACATCTAAGGACTTTACATTCTTCTCAGCAGTACATGGAACCTTCTCTAGGATTGACCACATACTAGGCCATATAGCAAGTCTCAGCAAATTCAAAAGAATTAGAATCATACCATGCAGCTTCTCAGACCACAAAGGAATGAAATTGGAAATAGGCAACTCAGGAATCCCTAGAGCACGTGCAAATACATGGAGATTGAACAACATGCTCCTGAATGAACAATGGGTCATAGAAGAAATTAAAAGAGAAATCAAAAATTTTCTGGAAGTAAATGAGGATAACAGCACAACATACCAAAACCTATGGGATACAACAAAAGCAGTGTTAAGAGGAAAGTTTATATCAATAGGTGCCTACATCAAAAAATTGGAAAGGCACCAAATAGATGGGCTTTCAAGTCATCTCAACGATCTAGAAAATCTGCAGCAAACCACACCCAAACCCAGTAGGAGAAGAGAAATAATTAAAATCAAAGAAGAAATCAACAGGATTGAATCCAAAAAAACATTACAAACAATCAGCCAAACAAGGAGCTGGTTTTTGAAAAAATAAACAAAATTGACACCCCATTGGCCCAACTAACTAAAAAAAGAAGAGAAAAGACCCAAATCAACAGGATCAGAGATGAAATGGGAAACGTAACAACAGACACCACAGAAATAAAAAGAATCATCAGAAATTACTACAAGGACTTGTATGCCAGCAAACAGGGAAATCTATCAGAAATGGACAGATTCTTGGACACATACAACCTACCTAAATTGATTCAGGAAGACATAGAAAACCTAAACAGACCAATAACTGAGACAGAAATTGAAACAGTAATAAAGGTCCCCCCAACAAAGAAAAGCCCAGGACCAGATGGATTCACTGCTGAGTTCTACCAGATATTTAGAGAAGAACTAACTCCAATTCTTCTCAAACTATTCAAAAATATTGAAAAAGAGGGAATCCTCCCAAATTCTTTCTATGAAGCCAGCATCACCTTAATTCCTAAGCCAGAAAAAGATGCAGCATTGAAAGAGAATTACAGACCAATATCCCTGATGAACACAGATGCAAAAATACTCAATAAAATTCTGGCCAATAGAATGCAACAACACATCAGAAAGATCATCCACCCAGACCAAGTGGGATTTATCCCTGGTATGCAGGAATGGTTCAACGTTCGCAAAACAATCAACGTAATACACTACATTAACAGACTGCAGAAGAAAAGCCATATGATTCACTCAATACACGCAGAGAAAGCATTTGATAAAATACAACACCCTATCATGATGAAAACTCTAAGCATACTGGGTATGGAAGGAACACTCCTCAATACAATCCAAGCAATATATGAAAAACCCATGGCCAACATCCTATTGAATGGGGAAAAGTTGGAAGCATTTCCGCTGAGATCTGGTACCAGACAGGGATGCCCACTCTCACCACTGCTATTCAATATAATTCTGGATGTTTTAGCCAGAGCTATTAGGCAAGAAAAAGAAATTAAAGGGATACAAATCGGGAAGGAAGAACTCAAACTATCCCTCTTTGCAGATGATATGATTCTTTATTTAGGGGACCCAAAGAACTCTACTAAGAGACTATTGGAATTCATCGAAGAGTTTGGCAAAGTGGCAGGATATAAAATCAATGCACAAAAATCAACAGCCTTTGTATACACTGGCAATCCCACGGCTGAGGAAGAACTTCTAAGATCAATCCCATTCACAATAGCTACAAAAACAATCAAATACCTTGCAATAAACTTAACCAAGGACGTTAAAGATCTCTATGATGAAAACTACAAAACCTTAGATAAAGAAGTAGAAGGGGATACCAAAAAATGGAGAAATCTTCCATGCTCATGGATTGGAAGAATCAATATCATCAAAATGTCCATTCTCACAAAAGCAATTTATACATTCAATGCAATACCCATCAAGATACCACAGACCTTCTTCTCAGATCTGGAAAAAATGATGCTGAAGTTCATATGGAGACACAGAAGACCTCGGATAGCCAAAGCAATCTTGTACAACAAAAACAAAGCCGGAGGCATCACAATACGAGATTTCAGGACATACTACAGGGCAGTTATTATCAAAACAGCATGGAGCTGGTACAGAAACAGATGGATAGACCAATGGAACAGAATAGAAACACCAGAAATCAATCCAAACACTGACAGCCAACTTATATTTGATCAAAGATCCAAAACTAATCCCTGGAGTAAGGACAGCCTATTCAATAAATGGTGCTGAGAAAATTGGATTTCCACGTGCAGAAGCTTGAAGCAAGACCCATACCTTTCACTTTACACAAAAATCCACTCAACATGGATTAAAGACTTAAATCTATGACCTGAAACCATCAAATTATTAGAGAGCATTGGAGAAACCCTGCAAGATATAGCTACAGGCAAAGACTTCTTGGAAAAGACCTCAGGAATACAGGCAGTCAAAGCCAAAATTAACATCAGAGAAATGCAAATCAAAACCACAATGAGGTTTCACCTTACCCCGGTGAGAATGGCTCACATTCAGAAATCTACCAACAACAGATGGTGGAGAGGACGTGGGGGAAAAGGGACCCTAACCCACTGTGATGGGAATGCAAACTGGTTAAGCCACTATGGAAATCACTCTGGAGATTCCTCAGAAACCTGAACATAACCCTACCATACAACCCAGCCATCCCACTCCTTGGAATTTACCCAAAGGAAATTAATTTGGCAAATAAAAAAGCCATCTGCACATTAATGTTTATTGCAGCTCAATTCACAATAGCTAAGACCTGGAACCAACCCAAATGCCCATCAACAGTTGGCTGGATAAAGAAATTATGGGACATGTACGCCATAGAATACTATACAGCAGTAAGAAAAAATGAAACCCAGTCATTTGCAACAATTTGGAGGAATCTGGAAAACATCATGCTGAGTGAATTAAGCCAGTCCCAAAGAGACAAATATCATTTGTTTTCCCTGATCAGCGACAACTGAGCACCAAAGGGGAATCCTGTTGAAGTGAAATGGACACTATAAGAATCAATGACCTGATCAGCTCTTGTCCTGACTCTAGATGTACAATGTAATACTTTATCCTTTTTAGTATTTGTTGTTGTTGTTGTTCTAGTACTGGTGGTTGAACTCTGTAATTAACACACAATTATTCTTAGGTGTTTTAATTTTAAATTTAAGAGTGGAAAAAGAGAGGGAGGAGATGTACAATTTGGGATATGTTCAATTGGACTTGCCCCAAATGGTGGAGTTAGAAATGTGCCAGGGGATTCCAATACAATCCTATCAAGGTGGCATGTACCAATGCCATCTCACTAGTCCAAGTGATCAGTTTCAGTTCACAATTGATGGCTCTGATAGGTCGAAGAGTCAAAGGGATCACACAAACAAGACAAGTGTCTGCTAATACTAACTGATAGAATCAAAAAGGGAAAAAAACGATCCAACATGGGAAGCAGGATACACAGCACACTCAGAATGGCAGATGTCCTAAGCAACACTCTGGCCTCAGAATCAGCCCTTAAGGCATTCAGATCTGGCTGAAGAGCCCATGAGAGTATTGTAGGCATGGAAAGCCAAGATACCATGGAAAAGAAAAAAGAAGAAGAAGAAGACCTAAATGAAAGATCTCTGTGAATAAGATCCCAGTGGAAAGAACGGGGCCATCAAAGAAGGAGGTACCTTTCTCTGAAGGGAGGAGAGAACTTCCACTTTGACTATGACCCTATCGGAATAAGGTCAAAGTCAGCCCACTCTGAAGGCTTCCATAGCCCTGGCAACTCATGACTAGAGCCTAGGGAGATTACTGACGCCATGTACAGGAGTGTCAAATTGTTAAATCAGCAACAGGAGTCACTGTGTACTTACATCCCATGTGGGATCTGTCCTTAATGTGTTGTCCAATGTGAAGTGATGCTATAACTAGTACTGAAACAGTATTTTTACACTTTGTGTTTCTGTGTGGGTACAAACTGATGAGATCTTTACTAATTATATACTGAATCGATCTTCTGTATATAAAGATAATTGGAAATGAAAAAAAAAAACCTGGTGTTACATTGCAAATGGCATAGAAAATTAATTATTTTTTTTAAAACATATTATGTAGGATCTCTGTCTTTAATGTGCTGTACACTGTTATTTAATGCTATAACTAGTACTCCAACAGTATTTTTTTTTTCACTTTGTGTTGCTATATGGGGGCAAACTGTTGAAATTGTTACCTAATATATACTAAACTGATCTTCTGTATATAAAGAGAATTGAAAATGAATCATGATGTGATTGGAAGGTGAGAGGGAATGGGAAAGGTGAGGGTTGTGGGTGGGAGGGAAGTTTTGGGAGGGGGAAGCCATTGTAACCCATGAGCTGTACTTTGGAAATTTATATTCATTAAATAAAAGTTTAATAAAAAAAGTGAAAAAAAGAAAGTGCAAATTTCTACAAAGTTAAAAATATTATTTAAACATTAAAAAAAAAGACCTGGTGCATTGAATCAAATCCCATAATTTGGAACAGTTTTAAGTGTCAGAACTGGGAAGAAAGGATAGTACCCACAAGGGAGACCAGGAGGAAGCACCTGGCTCCTGGCTTTGGATCATTGCAGCACACTGGCTGCAGCCCACCAGCCATAGTGGCCATTTGGGAGATGAACCAATGGAAGGAAGACCTTTCTCTCTGTCTCTCTCACTGCCTAACTCTGCCTGTCAAAAAAAAATCAACAAATGACAAAACTGATGAGGATGTGGAAAAAAGTTACCCTGGTCCACTGTTGGTGTGAATGTAAACTGGTGCAAGCCACTGTGAAAGACCGTATGGAGATATCTTACAAATCTGATTACAGACCTACCATATGATCCAGCCATCCCACTCTTTGGAATTTACCCAAACCAAAAGAAATTAGCATATGCAAGAGTTATCTATAACCCCATGTTCACTGCAGCACAATTCACAATAGCTGAGGTCTGGGAACAATCCAGATATCAATCAATTGTTGACTGGATAAGAAAATTATGGTATATACACACTACGGCGTACTACTCAGCTATAAAAAAAAAAGAAAAAGAAACCCTGTCTTTTGCAACAAGATAGATGAAACTGGAAATCATTATACTTAGTGAAATAAACTAGTCCCCAAAAGACAGATATCATATGTTTTCCCTGATCTGAGGTAGCTAATAGAGTACCTAAAATGTAATGTATTGGAGTTAGATACACTTTTTCAGATTTGTTGATTGTTTAGAGCACTTGTCTTTTCCATTGAGGAACAGTGATTTTTTTTAATTTATTTTTTTCCTTCATACTATTTGCTGACTTGTTGAACTCTTACTTAGTGTAGGGTTAACTATACAATCATTTTGTAAAAGTTAAGTGGGAATGTGAGAGGGAAGAGGAGAAAGGGTTGGAGTGTGTGTGGGAGGGAGGGTATCGAGGGAAGTGTCACTTACATTCATTAGTCTGTATATATGAAATATATCAAACTTATATTACTTAAAATTTTAAAAGGAAGTAAATATTTAAAATTCAAAAAAATTATACCAATAACAAGGAGAATTTTAAAGGTGTTTATATATATAATATATATGTGTGTGTGTTTATGACATTACAATGTAAATGCACATATATATAATTTGTAATATAAATGTACACAGAGCAACATTTTGAAATTTGTATAATGTATTTATCATCAGAAAAGAATACTCAGATTTCTGTAATGATCCAGTTTCTGAAAATTACAAGAATGAAGAGTAAGCCATCAAGTTGTAGCTCATAAAGTCTGTTTCTCTGTTTCTCCAAGTCTACCAGCCTCTAAAATTAAATAAACATACATAATTCTGGGATAAAAATAACATTAAGATCCCACTATTTTCCCACATAATTTTCAGGAAATATACTAGTATCTAGAAACACAGTGGCAAATTTATCTATGAATAAAATATATGTATGTTATATATGTTACATATATTCATATATATACTACGTTGAGGAGAAAGAATTATTACCCTTGGCTAAAATGGCCCTGAGACACTGTGTACCTGACAGTTTCCAGAAGGCAACTTACAGAATGTTGGGGGTGATGATGATCTTACAATAAAAATTAAATCACCATGGCCACAGATTCATAGGGTTAGGATTGGTCTAGACTAAAGTATTTGTGCAAAAGAGTGACTCCAGTGAATTTAAAAATTAACAAATTTTCATAATTAAAGGTTAATTTCAAGTTCCATGAATGTCTATAAAGCTAAGAATGAAATCTCCTGCTAATGAGTGATGGAACTGGCCCTAAATTGTTCTCATATACTGTGAAAGTAAAATTTGGACATCTGCCAGAATTTGATAGCCTTACAATGATAAAATAAATCATGGTAGCCTGAAGTGCCCTGCACTAGAATTGGCACAAATTAGGTTATTATTTATTGAGGTGGTAATAATAAATTTGAATCAACATGAAAAATAGAGAAATGTATTCATTTCAATATATGTTTTATATTGATAGTTGTGTGTACAAATGGTAAATTTAGTAGAAGCAGGAATAAGGTTACAAGGAGATGTAACAGATATTAATAAAAGTAGCCCTCAATACACATTTAAATACAGAAAATCTGTGCTTTCTTAAATCAAAGAAAGTTTATGCCATTAAATTCAGTAATTTTAAAACCAAGATAAAATTGTCTTGATCTAATGAATGGAAATTTTAAAGAGAATGACAATTTTGATTCTCGAAATATAAAGAAGCTATAAAAAAGTGTCCTTGAAAGTGTAAAAGAATGTAATGTTCTAAAATTATTTGATAGGCCATAAAGATGGAGATTGCTAAGACAACTTGAACATTATTTAGTGCATTCATGACATGAAAATATAAGTGCCCAAAAGAATCATCATACATTGGCAGTGCTAAGATTGCTTTCCATGTGGATATTGACATACTCAGATGAAATTAATAAAATGAAAGACAAAATATAGAAAATTGATGCACATGGAAGTTAAAACTTTGTCTTGCCCTTAGTAACAATGTCATTTTAATGTGAGCCATAATTAAAAACAAATATGTGGATGAATATTTGGTGAAAAAACAGTCTGGAATAAACTGGAAAAATTACAGTATGATATAGACTTGTAGTTTGGAAAATTTCCACAATCAGAAAATAATTTAAAGTTCCAGGAGCATCTAGAAACATTAAGAATGTATCCTATGCTGATGACCATGATGGTGCTGGCACGGCAATGTACTCAAATCCTATACACATGACAGTTGCTGGGACAACTTCCAGCATTTAGAGTGAGTAGATGACCACACAATTATAAATCAAACCATGGGGCCCATCATTTCCCTGTGTTAGGAATGTTACAAATCAGGTTACTCATTACACATGCAGTTGACAGTAGTAAATGACAAAATAAATATGCACTCGATGGAAGGCATTTAATTTTGATTATATGGTGTATAAATTAGTAATTTGGCAGAAACAGAGTCATAATCATATAGAGATGGGCTAATAATTGGATGGTGGAGTAGGGAGGGAGCTTACTGCTCTAGCCCAGGAGAAAATAGTTTTTAAAAAGTGGAAATAGAGTAGTCTCAGGGAAGAGTTAGGTAAAAAAATGACAGAGGGAATTCTACTGATATTAGAGGGACGCAGTGAACCCACATGGATGGCATGGTGCCCACGGATCATGACTCCAACAGCTGAGAGCCTATGCACCAGAACTGGAAAGTGAGGTGAGACAAGACCACAGTAGCCTGAGCCACCGGCAAAAATGTGGCAGGAAACTAGAGGAAATGAGGCTTAAGTATCCAAGGGAAAGTGTGCCAGCCAAACTAGAGGAGAGAGAGAAAAAAGGGACAGTACAGACATGTTTCTCTCTCTCCAATCACCTCACAAAGACATGCAAGCTGATAGAGCAGGAGCCATTTTGGACATACATAACATCTGTGCCAGCTTGTGTCTGCATCAGGCAAGCAGCCAAGTGGAGACTCCTAACTCCTAACTCTGGATGGATGCAATGGCTGGAGCTGCCACAATCCAAAGCCAGGAGTCAGGAGCTTCTTCTGCATCTCCCACATGGGTGCAGGGTCATCTTCTACTGCTTTCCCAGGCTATAGCAGAGAGCTGGATCAGAAGAGGAGCAACCGGGACTAGAACCAGTGCCCACATGGTATGCCAGCATTTCAGGTCAGGGCTTTAACTTACTGTGCCACAGCGCTGGTCCCAACCTTTCTTCCTTATGGGAGTACCTATTGTATGGGATGTAATTTCCAGCAAATGGCTCTGTCACATGGTTATGTTGATTTTGGAAAAAGTCCTTCACATTCATTATATTCTTAAGTTCTATCCCTTGTTTGAACTACATGTGTTATGAGGTATTCCTTCTGACAAAAGGCTTTCCCACATTTATTACAAGATTTCCACCATGTGATAAATTCTCGATGTTATATTGTGTGATATTGGCATAGTTTTCCAACACTCATTCCATTCATATGGTTTCTCCCCCATGTGAATTCTGATGTTTTATGGGGTGTTACTTATGGATAAAGGCTTTTCCATATGCATTATATACAAAGTGTTTTCCCACATATGAATTAGATGATGTGCAATGAGGGCTGAAATATGGGAAAAAGCTTTCCAAGTCATTATGTCCAAAAGGTTTCTTTTCATGTGAATTTTCTGACGCATTCTGAGATGTGACTTATTGACAAGGGCTTTTCTACAGTCATTGCATTCATGAAGTTTCTCTCCGATGTGAATTCTCTGGTGTGATATGAGCTATGACTTACAACGTATGATTTATAAAGGCTTTTCCACACTCATTAGATTTATACGGTTTCTGCCCTGTGTGAATTCTGTTTTGATATAACTTATAGAAAAAGGCTTTTACACAGTCATTACATTTATAAGGTTATTTCCCTGTGTGAATCCTCTGATGCATTTGGAGTTGGAAGTTAAAATCAAGTTTTTCCACAGTCATTACATTCATGAAGTTTCAACACTGTGTGCATTCTCTGGTGCATTATGAGGTTTGACTTTTGTCCAAAGGCTTTTCCAGTCATTATATTCATAAGGTTTCTGCCCTGTGTGAATTCCCTGATGCATGATGAAGGTTGACTTATGGCTAAATGCTTTCCACAGTTATTACAATCATGAGTTTTCTACCCTGTGTGAATTCTCTGCTGTGATATGAGTTTTGTCTTTTGTCAAAAGGCTTTTCCAAAGTCATTACATTCATGAGGTTTCCTCCCTGTGTGAATTCTCTGATGTTTCTAAAGGATTGACTTTTATCCAGAGGCTTTCCCTTGGTCATTACTTTCATGGGTTTTCTCCCCTGTGTGAATTCTCCAGTGTGATATGAGGTGTGACTTTCATACAAAGGCTTTTCCACAGTCATTACATTCATGAGGTTTCTGCTCTGTGTGATTTCGCTGATGTATCATGAGGCCTAACTTACGGCCAAAGGCTTTTCCACAATCATTATTTATGAGGTTTCTCCACCTGTGTGAATTCTCTAGTGTAATATGAGGTATGACTTGTGTCCAAAGGCTTTTCCACAGTCATTTCATTTATGAGGTTTCTGCCCTGTGTGAATTCTCTGGTGTATGATGAGGTGTGACTTGTGTCCAAAGGCTTTGCCAGTTATTACATTCATGAGATTTCTGCCCCATGTGAATTCTCTGGTGTACGATGAGGTGTGACTTTCGTCCAAATGCTTTTCCACAGTCATTACATTTATGAGGTTTCTCCCCTGTGTGAATTCACTGATGTTTCATGAGGTCTGACTTTCATCCAAAGGCCTTTCCATCGCCATTACATTCATGAGGTTTCTCCCTTTTGTGAATTTGCTGGTGTACGATGAGGCCTGACTTTCGTCCAAAGGCTTTTCCACAGTCATTACATTCATGAGGTTTCTCCCCTGTGTGAATTCGCTGGTGTAAGATGAGTTGTGACTTGCATCCAAAGGCTTTTCCACAGT
The DNA here is from genome assembly GCF_033115175.1 of Lepus europaeus. Lineage (NCBI taxonomy): Eukaryota > Metazoa > Chordata > Mammalia > Lagomorpha > Leporidae > Lepus > Lepus europaeus. The sequence goes on along the minus strand of NW_026909053.1, from coordinate 94,995 downwards.
CATTACATTCATGAGGTTTCTCCCCTGTGTGAATTCTCTGGTGTATGATGAGGTCTGACTTTCGTCCAAATGCTTTTCCACAGTCATTACATTTATGAGGTTTCTCCCCTGTGTGAATTCGCTGATGGTTTATGAGGTTTGACTTGTATCCAAAGGCTTTTCCACAGTCATTACATTGATGAGGTTTCTCCCCTGTGTGAATTCGCTGATGTTTCATGAGGTCTGCCTTGCGTCCAAAGGCTTTTCCACAGTCATTACATTCATGAAGTTTCTCCCCTGTGTGAATTCGCTGATGGTTTATGAGGTTTGACTTGTATCCAAAGGCTTTTCCACAGTCATTACATTGATGAGGTTTCTCCCCTGTGTGAATTCGCTGATGTTTCATAAGGTCTGCCTTGCGTCCAAAGGCTTTTCCACAGTCATTGCATTTATGAGGTTTCTCCCCTGTGTGAATTCGCTGATGGTTTATGAGGTTTGACTTGTATCCAAAGGCTTTTCCACAGTCATCACATTCATGGGGTTTCTCCCCTGTGTGAATTCGCTGATGTATGAGGAGGTGTGACATCTGTCCAAATGCTTTTCCACAGTCATCACATTTATGAGGTTTCTCCCCTGTGTGAATTCTCTGGTGTACGATGAGGTGTGACTTGCATCCAAAGGCTTTTCCACAGTCATTACATTCATGAGGTTTCTCCCCTGTGTGAATTCGCTGATGGTTTATGAGGCTTGACTTGTATCCAAAGGCTTTTCCACAGTCATTACATTCATGAGGTTTCTCCCCTGTGTGAATTCGCTGATGTTTCATGAGGTATGACTTGTGTCCAAAGGATTTTCCACAGTCATTACATTCATGAGGTTTCTCCCCTGTGTGAATTCTCTGGTGTCTGATGAAGTCTGACTTGCATCCAAAGGATTTTCCACAGTCATTACATTCATGAGGTTTCTGCCCTGTGTGAATTTGCTGGTGTATGGTGAGGTGTGACTTCTGTCCAAATGCTTTTCCACAGTCATTACATTGATGAGGTTTCTCCCCTGTGTGAATTCGCTGATGGTTTATGAGTTTTGACTTGTATCCAAAGGCTTTTCCACAGTCATTACATTCATGAAGTTTCTCCCCTGTGTGAATTCGCTGGTGTATGATGAGTTGTGACTTGCATCCAAAGGCTTTTCCACAGTCATTACATTCATGAGGTTTCTCCCCTGTGTGAATTCTCTGGTGTCTGATGAGGGCTGACTTCCACAGAAAGCCTCTTCCACAATGAAGGCATTTATAAAGTTTCTCCCCTGTGTGAATTCGCTGATGCTTTATGACGTATGACTTTTGTGTAAAGGCTTTTCCACAATCACTACATTCATGTGATTTCTCTCCTGTGTGAATTTGTTGACATTTCCTGAGGACTGATTTTTGTCCAAAGTCTTTTCCACAGTCATTACATTCATAAGGTGAATTAATACTGAGTGATTTTCCACAAGGGTTACATGTGTAAAGTTTTTCCCTTGTATTTAGTCTGTGATTTATTGCAAGATGTGACTGGTGAATGACAGGTTCAACATACTTAATGTACTTATAAAATTTCTTTCTTGTGTGAGTTTGTTGATGCATATTGAGGCTAGAATTTTCATGGATAGCTTTTTCTATTTGAGTTGCTTTTCCAAAAGTGACAGTTGATTTATTACAGTTTTCTGCCATATGAACCCTCTCAGATTTACAGAACATCTTTCTTGTGAAGACTTTTGCTTGTCCAGTGGGTCCAAATGGCTGCTTCATGATGTGAATATTGTTGTACTGACTAAGAGGCTCACAGAACTGGAGAGATTTTCCAGGTATCTTAGTGTTATCAAATTTCTCTCCAGCCTGCAGTTGATCAGGCCCACTGTGGGGATACACAGTGTGACATTTATTGCATTCCTCAGGCTTCAATCCTGAATAGATTCCCTTTTTAATAATCATTGTTGGAATGTGGCTTGAATTTAAACTAAGGGTTTTTCTTAATTCAACTCTCTTGTGACCTGATGTCTTGTTATTTTTCATAAAATCCTGATTCAGATTTTTGTCCTGACTTTCCAGGTTGATCTTAATCAGGTCATCCATTTTCATGACCACTGAAATGAGAAAAAAGCAATCATGTCACTGAATCACATGTTACTGTTTCTCCTGGCATACTCATGTAAAGAGAATGGAGTTACTTGTTATCCAAGTGGCATAAGATTTTCACAGAATCAGTATGAGGTACTTATTTGTGACCATTATATGGTTTTTCTCCTTAATACATTAATATACCATGAGGTTTCCCAATGTTCAAACCTGATCCTTTTTACTATGGGAATTTGTCAAGGATGGTAGAATGACATTTGTGCTATGATGAGTGGGATGCCTGCCCTGGCTACTCTGCTTTCAGTACAGATCTCTGCCTATGTAAACTGGAAGGAAGCAGATAATGTTTCATGTGCCTGGGAACCTGTGAGACACCAGGGAAGACTAGAGGAATTCTAGAGTTCTGGTTTCAGACTAGTTAGACTTAAGTGTTGCAGACATCTGGGAAGTGAGCTAATAGAGGGCCTCTTTCTCTCTCTTTCTTCTCTCACTATCACTCTGCCTTTCACAAAGATGAAATAATTATAAAATATTTTAAAGAATGGACAAATATTTAATAAAAATATTCACCCACTACCTAGCAACCATTTTTCCCCTGTCCTTTTTCTCAGTTTATTTTATAAAAATTGTGTGCTTTTTGATTCTCGATATTTCAACCATAAACATGAAAAAGTTTTACTGATCATTTACTTGCAGGTGGAGAAGAGTGAAATGTGCCTGTACTTTAAGCAGGACACATTTAAGGAGTATGATTTGGATCTAAGATTGTCTCATGTTCAGTCTTCCTAGGTAAACATCATTTGTGGGATTTTTCAAATGAAAAACTACCTTGTCTCTACTCTATGCCAGCTTCCCCAAATTCCTAAGGACACCCAACACCTTCAGCCTCTCAGAAATACAACAGGTAGAGAAAAGTCCCAATATACCACTTTAGTTAAACACTCCCAATCAGTTTGAAGAATTTGTTTCTGCAAACTGGGATGTGCTCATCTTCTTTGAAAAGTGTTTTCTAGCTCATTCTGAAATCATCAGTGCTGGTTACCTCCTCTCGATTCTTTCTGTAAACATTCCTGTGTGATAATTTGAATTTCTAGATGCTTTTAATCAGTTGCCTCCTATTTTCACTGAAAGCTTCATTTCCTATGCTTTTCTTATCTTTTTATTTGCTTATTTTTCAATGATACTGAAAAATAAGAGAGAAAATCATACTTCAAACTCCACCCTTAACAAAATCTAAGCCACTCAACATAAACCCAGGAGGCTACTTGAGCTTGGGTCTCAAAAGCGCATTACTTTCTTGGTGAGTCTAGGATCACTTATTTTCATGTTTTATATAAGTTCATGCTTAGTTTATGATTTCTTTTCTTTCAAAGATTTACTTTATTTACTTGAAAGCTAGAATTATAGAAAGAGATAGACAGAGAGAAGCCTTCCATATGCTGATTCACTCCCCATATGGGAACAACAAACCAATGCTGGGCCAAGATGAAGTTAGGAGCCAGGAGTGTCTTTCCTGTCTCCCACATGGGTACAGGGGGCCAAGGACTTGGGCCAACCTCTTCTCTTTTCTCAGGTACATTAGCAGAGAGCTGGATTAGAAGAGGACCAGCTGAGACTTGAAATGGCACCCATATGCAATGCTAGTGCTGCAGGCTGGAGCTTTAACACACTGCACCACAGTGTCATTCCTAGCTTCATAATTTATGATGTCACAACACAGAGGCTTACTCATGACCATTTTTTTTTTTAAAGATTTATTTATTTAATTGAAAGTCAGAGTTACAAGAGAGAGGAGAGGCAAAGAGAGAGTAAGCTCTTCCATCCAATGGTTCACTCCTCAATTGGCCACAGAGGCAGAACTGTGCTGATCTGAAGCCAGGAGCCAGGAACTTCTTCTGGGTCTCCCTCAGGTGCAGGGGTGCAAGGACTTAGACCATCTTCTACTGCTTTCCCAGGCCATAGCCAAGAGCTGGTTTGGAAGTGGAGCAACTGTGTCTCGAACTGGTGCCCATATGGGATGCTGGTGCTTCAGCCTAGGGTTTTAATTCACTGCACCACAGCACCGGCCACATGACCATCTTTTAGCATTTACTTATTTGCTTACTTGAGAGTCAGAGAGACAGAATGAAAGATAAAGACAGACTGAAACAGAGGTTTGCCAACTATAGGCTCACTCCTCAAATGTTTCCAACAGACTATAATTTTCTTATTTATTTGAGAGGCACAGAGGGAAAAAAAAAAGAGACTAAAAAAGAGAGTTCACACTTATTGATTCAGTCCTGAGCAAGTTCTATGCCTGGGCAAAATCATGAGAGGGAACTCAATCTGAGCAATGAGTTAGAAATAAGTTTCTGGGGGCTGGCATTGTGGTAAAGCAGGTAAAGCCACCACCTGCAGTGTCAACATCACTTATGGGCACCAGTTTAAGTCCCAGCTACTCCACTTCTGATCCAGCACCCTGCTATGGCCTGGGAAAGCAGTAGAAGATGGCCCAAGTCCTTGGACCCCTGTACCCATGTGGGAGACCTGGAAGAAGCTCCTGGCTCCTGGCTTCAGATCAGTACAGCTCCAGCCATGACAGCCAATTGGGAAGTGAACCAGTGGCTGGAAGACCTCTCTCTCTCTGTCTCTCCTTCTTCTCTCTCTCTGACTTTGAAATAAATAAATAAATCTTTAAAAAAAAAAAAAAAAAAAAGAACAGAAACAGGGCAGCACCGTGGCTCAATAGGCTAACCCTCTGCCTGTGACACTGGCACACCTGGTTCTAGTCCCAGTTGGGGCACTGGATTCTGTCCCGGTTGCCCCTCTTCCAGGCCAGCTCTCTGCTGTGGTCCGGGAGTACAGTGGAGGATAGCCCAAGTCCTTGGGCCCTACACCCGCATGGGAGACCAGGAGAAGGCTCCTGGCTTCAGATCAGCATGGTATGCCAGCCACAGTGTGCTGTGGCCATTGGAGGTGAACCAATGGTAAAGGAAGACCTTTCTCTCTGTCTCTCTCTCTCACTCTCCACTCTGCCTGTCAAAAAAAGAAAAAAAGACCAGAAACATTAAGATTAAAAAAATAAGTTTCTGTATGTTGCCTAACTAACAAGCACTGAAGGAACTAATAAGTGCATGAAGGAAAAGGTATAAAAGTATAGATAAGGACAAGTTAGAATTTGGGGAATGTTGTATCCCATAGGTTTTGGTATGTTGTGTTGTTATCCTCATTTACTTCCAGAAATTTTTTGATTTCTCTTTTAATTTCTTCTATGACCCATTGTTCATTCAGGATCATGTTGTTCAATCTCCATGTGTTTGCACGTGCTCTGGGGATTCCCGAGTTGCTAATTTCCAATTTCATTGGGGAGCCATTGTAACCCATAAGCTGTACCTTGGAAATTTATATTCATTAAATAAAAGTTAAAAAAAAAAAAAAAAAAGAATTTGGGGAATGTATCAAACCTAAATAAAAGCCTTAGTAACATCAGGAAATGACTGGATTTTTTTTTTTTTTTTTAATCAAAGAACATCTTCACTAAGAACAAAATTTAGAAAAGATACTGGTATCTCTAAATGCCTGTGTCTGATCCACAAAACCAGCTGTCAGCAGGAGTAAGGCTTGAGAAAATTTCATGGAAAGACTACTAGTCAACATATACACACTTTCTGCTTTGGCCTCCCTGTCTCTTATGTGCAGACTGACCTGAAAGGCTCTGATTCAAGCATTTGTCCACCATCCATGGCTCTTCTCCTTGCTCCAACTTGAAGATTAAGTCAGGTTTGGTAATGCAGTACCCTATTAATGGAAACAAAGTAAGACTTTGTAAAATCACTATCTTGGGTTATTTGAAGGACTACAGCTTGGTTAAGGAGCTATGCAACAAATGTTCCAATTTGAATCTTTTGTTAGATGGTAGATATTCAGATTATTCATGGACTCAAATTCTAATCCTGTCCAATATTAAACATTATAAAGTGTTCCCTTGCTTGTCAAATAGCAAGAAAATGTTATCACTGGGAATGTGATGGGTGTCACTCACCCAAGGAGAAGAGGCTGCTGTAGGTCTCCAGCATCACATCTCTGTACAGGATTTTCTGAGCATTGTTCATGTTCTGCCATTCCTCCCAGGTAAAGTACACAGCCAGGTCTTCAAATGCTATCATCACCTGTAACATTACACTTCCAGTCAACATGTTAACTCTGTCACAAAACAAACACTGACAGTTGTGTATGAATATGAAGGAAAAAGGAAGGATATGGTTTTACATTAGACTTGTTGAGTGTTTAGAAAGCCACACAGAGCATTCAACAGAGTCAAACCCATTATCTACTGGCTGTGCGAAATGCCCAAGCTGGAGGGAAACAGGAGGTTCAAATCACAAAGGCCACATCTGTCAAGGGGAATTGCACAGCAGGCTAAAAGAGGGGCAATACTGACTACACCGCAAGGTGGAGGCGCTGGCCTATTTTTTAAGATTATTTATTTGAAAGGCAGACTTACAGAGATTGGGAGAGACAGGGAGACAAAAGGATATATCTTCTATCTACTGTTCATTTCCCAAATGCCCACAATGGCTGGGACTGGGCCAGGTCAAAGCCAGGAGCCTGGGACTCCGTGGGTCTCCCATATTGATGGAAGGGTCCAAATACTCAAGTCATTTTCACTGCTCTTTCAATCAGATTAGCAGGGAACTAGGTTGGAAGTGGAGCAGCAAGGACTCAAATCCTTTGTTTACATGGGATGTCAGCATTGATAGTGGAGGCTTAGCCTGCTGGATTACAATTCTGGTGACTATTGCAGGTTCTTAAACAAATCTCTAAGCATTTTTCTCAGTGAGTCACAAATGCAGATTGTACTGCAGACATTCCCAGGTTCTCTTTTTGGGCAAATAATTCCATTGCTTTCACTTTAATTATGTATAATGTTATTTCAAATGTTTATCATTTGAATGTTTTGGGCAGTTATTTCAATTGTTTATCAGTAGAATAATCATAGACAAGGGCAAAAGCTAATTTGTATTCTTTGTCTTACCTGTATTTTCTCTCTTACTTAAAAATATTTATTAGCTTGATAGAGCAAAATGTTGATGTACTGAGAGATAGAGAGCTTTGACACATTAATTCACTTCCTAGATAACCACACCAAACAGAGGTGGGGCAGGACTGAAGCCAGGATTGAGGAATGGAATCTAGGCCTCCTTCATTAGTGACATCACCATTGCTTCCCCAGGTCTGCATTATCTGGGAGCTAAAAACTAGAGCCGGCATTGGAAATCAAACATAGACACTCTGAGGTGGCATCATAAACACTAAGCTAAATGTCTGCCCTGTCTTTTAATATATTTTTTTCTCTGACATATTGGAAATGATATGCATGGTGTTTTCCTGGAAATTATTTTCTGTTCATTCCCATTGCAGTTTCACTGATGATTTCTTGCCTTTTATTCTCAATGCTTCTACATACTTCTCCTTAACATTGCCCATTCAAGAGTCAGTATTGCAGACCGGCACTGTGGCTAAACAGGCTAATCCTCCACCTAGCGGTGCCAGCACACCGGGTTCTAGTCTCAGTCGGGGCACTGGATTCTGTCCCAGTTGCCCCTCTTCCAGGCCAGCTCTCTGCTCTGGCCCGGGAGTGCAGTGGAGGATGGCCCAAGTCCTTGGGCCCTGCACCCGCAAGGGAGACCAGGAGAAGCATCTGGCTCCTGGCTTTGGATCAGCATGTTGCACCGGCCACAGCGCGCTGGCCGCGGTGGCCATTGAAGGGTGAACCAACAGCAAAGGAAGACCTTTCTCTCTGTCTCTCTCTCTCTCTCACTATCCACTCTGCCTGCCAAATAAATAAATAAATAAATAAGCCTCCAGTAGATTCTTCACACATTCCTTATTCTATTCCAGAATCCAATTCAGCTTCTCAAAGGTATTAAGGACTCCATTACTCTAACAATTCAAAACAAACTTAACTGATTTGTGTTTTAGCACTAGGTAACTCTTCACTTGCGGAATGCTAAGTGTTTACTTCATAGGTAGCACTAAAACACTGCTCAGTACATCATCTACATTTAGACTGTTTCAGACAACACGACCCCAAAAATGTAGCATATTGTGCTTAGTTTCAACTCAATTCATGTAACAAATATATATTTTGCTATAGCAACAGAAAGACAAGAGACCAAACTGCATTATGATAGATGACAGTAATGATGCATAATTGTGCCAAATTCATCATTCATTTCTGTATATACCATGAGAACAAATTTTATGTTTATTTTTCTATTTTAAAATTTTCAAAGATTTATTTATTTATTTGAAAGTCAGAGTTACACAGAGAGAGGAGAGGCAGAGAGAGAGAGGTCTTCCATCTGCTGGTTCAGTCCCCAATTGGCTGCAATGGCTGGAACTGCACCAATCTGAAGCCAGGAACCAGGAGCTTCTTCTGTGCCTCCCACATGGGTTCAGGGGCCCAAGGACCTGGGCCATCTTCACTGCTTTCCCAGGCCATAGTAGAGAGCTGGAGAAGAAGTGGAACAGCAGGGTCTCAAACCGGTGCCATATGGGATGCCAATGCTTTAGACCAGGGCATTAACCCACTGAGCCACAGAGCCAGCCCCATATTTCCATTTTAATTAACTAGTATACTGGGACCAGCACTGTGGCATAGCAGGTAAAGCCACTGCCTTCAGTGCTGGCATCCCATATTGGTGCCAGTTCAAGTCCCAGTGGCTTTCCTTCCAATCCAGCTCTCTACTATGGCCTGGGAAATCAGTAGAAGATGGCCTAAGTCCTTGGGCCCCTGGACCCATATGGGAGGTCCAGAAGAAGCTCTTCACTTCTAGCTCTGGATCAGTGCAACTCTGGCCATTGTGGCAAATTGGGGAGTGAACCAGCAGATGAAAGACTCTCTCTCTCTCTCCCTCTGCCTCTCTGTAACTCTGGCTTTCAAATAAATTAAAAAAAAATCTAAAAAGAAAATAAATAAATAAACTAGCATTAAACACCTAAAATAAGTACTGACAAACTGGGGGATAAAAAAAAAAAAACAAAAAACAAAAAACACTTACAGGTGATATATTCATTTTCTTTCCTCTTAGGAACATGTGGAGGACCCAGAATCATACCTGGGAGAGAAGGTGAATGACAAGAGTTCAAAGAAAACTCTGGAGGCCAACGCTGCTGCCTGCAGTGCCAGCATTCCATATGGGTGCTGGTTTGAGTCCTGCCTGCTCAACGTACAATCTAGCTATCTGCTATGTCCTGAGAAAGCAGTGGAACATGGTCCAAGTCCTTGGGCCCTACACCTTCATGGGAGACCCAGAAGCTCTTGGGTCTTGGCATTGGATCAGCTCAGCTCCAGCCTTTGCAGTAATTTGGAGGGTGAGCCAGCAGATAGAAGACTCTCTCTCTCTCTCTCTCTCTCTCTGCAACTCTTTCAATAAATAAATGAAATCTAAAAAAAAAAAAAAAAAAAAACCAAAAAACAAAAAACCTGTACTTTCCTTCTGCACTGAACAGTGGGAAAAAAAGAATATGATAGAATGCATAAATAACAATAAATACATTAACCAAGAAAATACCAGCTTTACTGTGGAGGAATAAACCTGTAAAAATGGAAATACATAGGAAAATGCACCCACCTATATTACGTGGCAGAGATTAAACAGAAGTTATCATTGGTTTAACGAAAGCATTATCTACAGATTTTTTAAATAATAGTGTAAAAGTAAAAAGAAATGTTAAGAGTGTTCAAATAAATGATTATCAAAGATAAACATTATGTTGTTATTAAAGGTTACACTAAATAAAGTTAACAAATACACATAATGTATATTTAATGCAGTGCACTTTACCAGTAATGATTCTAAATAGACCTTTTCCCTTCACAAATCCCTGGATTGGGGCTGGCAATGTGGCCTAGTGGGTTAAGCTGCTGCCTGCAAACAGCATCCCATATAGGCACTAGTTTGATTGCCAGCTGCTCCACTTCTGATCCAGCTTTCTGCTATGGCCTGGGAAAGCAGTAGAAGATGGCCCAAGTCCTTTGGCCACTGTACCCATGTGGGAGCTCCTAGATCCTGGCTTTGGATTGGCACAACTCTGCCATTGCAGCAAACTGGGGAGTGAACCATTAGATGGAAGATCAATCTCTCTCTCTCTCTCTCTCTCTCTCTCTGCATCTCCCTCTCTCTGTGTGTAACTCTTTAAAAAAAAATAAATCTTTTAAAAAAAGACCCTGAGAAAAAATATTTGCAAACTATACTACAGATAAAGGGTTGATAACCAGAATCTACAAAGAAATCAAGAAACTCCACAACAACAAAACAAACAACCCACTTAAGAGATGGGCCAAGGACCTCAAGAGACATTTTTTGAAAGAGGAAATCCAAATGGCCAACAGACACATGAAAAAATGTTCAAGATCACTAGTACTCAGAGAAATGCAAATCAAAACCACAATGAGGTTTCACCTCACCCAGGTGAAAATGGCTCACATTCAGAAATCTACCAACAACAGATGCTGGAGAGGATGTGGGGAAAAAGGGACACTAACCCACTGTTGGTGGGAATGCAAACTGGTTAAGCCACTATGGAAATCACTCTGGAGATTCCTCAGAAACCTGAACATAACCCTACCATACAACCCAGCCATCCCACTCCTTGGAATTTACCCAAAGGAAATTAATTTGGCTAATAAAAAAAGCCATCTGCACATTAATGTTTCTTGCAGCTCAATTCACAATAGCTAAGACCTGGAACCAACCCAAATGCCCATCAACAGTTGGCTGGATAAAGAAATTATGGGACATGTACGCCATAGAATACTATACAGCAGTAAGAAACAATGAAACCCGGTCATTTGCAACAAGATTAAGGAATCTGGAAAACATCATGCTGAGTGAATTAAGCCAGTCCCAAAGAGACAAATTTCATTTGTTTTCCCTGAGCACCAAAGGGGAAACCTCTCGAAGTGAAATGGACACTATAAAAAACAATGACCTGATCAGCTCTTGTCCTGACTCTAGATGTACAATGTAATACTTAATGCTTTTTAGTATTTGTTGTTCTTGTTGTTGTTGTTCTAGTACTAGTGGTTGAACTCTGTAATTAACACACAATTATTCTTAGGTGGTTAAATTTTAACTGAAAAGTGATCCCTGTTAAATTTCAGAGTGGAAAAAGAGAGGGAGGAGATGTACAATTGGGGACATATGCAATCGGACTTGCCCCAAATGGCGGAGTTAGAAATGTGCCAGGGGATTCCAATACAATCCCATCAAGGTGGCATGTACCAATGCCATCTCACTAGTCCAAGTGATCAATTTCAGTTACCAATTGATGGCTCTGATAGGTCGAAGAGTCAAAGGGATCACACAAACAAGACAAGTGTCTGCTAATACTAACTGATAGAATCCAAAAGGGAAAAAACGATCCAACATGGGAAGCGGGATACACAGCACACTCATAGAATGGCAGATGTCCTAAGCAACACTCTGGCCTCAGAATCAGCCATTAAGGCATTCGGATCTGGCTGAAGAGCCCATGAGAGTATTGTAGGCATGGAAAGCCAAGATACCATGGAAAAGAAAAAAAAAAAGAAGAAGAAGACCTAAATCAAAGATCTCTGTGAGTATGATCCCAGTGGAAAGAACGGGGCCATCAAAGAAGGAGGTACCTTTCTCTGAAGGGAGGAGAGAACTTCCACTTTGACTGTGACCCTATCAGAACAAGATCAAAGTCAGCGAAATCTAAAGGCTTCCATAGCCCTGGCAACTCATGACTAGAGCCTAGGGAGATTACTGACGCCATGAACAGGAGTGTCAAATTGTTAAGTCAGCAACAGGAGTCACTGTGTACTTACATCCCATGTGGGATCTGTCCTTAATGTGTTGTCCAATGTGAAGTGATGCTATAACTAGTACTGAAACAGTATTTTTACACTTTGTGTTTCTGCGTGGGTACAAACTGATGAGATCTTTACTAATTATATACAAAATCAATCTTCTGTATATAAAGATAATTGGAAATGAAAAAAAAAAACCTGGTGTTAAATTGGAAATGGCATAGAAAATTAATTATTTTTTTAAAAAAATATTATGTAGGATCTCTGTCTTTAATGTGCTGTACACTGTTATTTAAAGCTATAACTAGTACTCCAACACTATTTTTCTCACTTTGTGTTGCTATATGGGGGAAAACTATTGAAGTTTTTACCTAATATATACTAAACTGATCTTCTGTATATAAAGAGAATTGAAAATGAATCTTGATGTGAATGGAAGAGGAGAGGGATTGGGAAAGTGGAGGGTTGTGGGTGGGAGGGAAGTTATGGGAAGGGGGAAGCCATTGTAACACATAAGCTGTACTTTGGAAATTTATATTCATTAAATAAAAGTTTAATAAATTAAAAAAAAGGTCATATATATAAATATATACAATGTAAAAAAAAAAAAAAGACCCTGAATTTCACTTGACTTACCCCATGACATACCAGTAAATGTGATAGAATTATACAATTTGTTAAAAGATTTATTTATTTGAAAGAGTTACACAAAGAGAAAAGGAGAGGCAGAGAAAAAGAGAGAGAGAGAGAGGAGAGAGGAGAGAGGAGAGAGGAGAGAGGGCGAGAGGGAGAGAGAGAGAGAGAGAGAGAGAGAGAGGAGAGGAGAGAGGAGGGGGGGAGAGGAAAGGAGAAAGAGAGGTCTTTGAACTGCAGGTTCACTCTCCACATGGCTGCAATGGCTGGAGCTGTGTAGATCCAAAGATATGAGCCAGGAGCTTCTTCCAGGTCTCCCACAAGGGAGCAGGGGCCAAAGGACTTGGACCATCTTCTACTGTTTTCCCAGGCCATAGCAAAGAGCTAGATCAGAAGTGGAGCAGCCGAGTCTCGAACTGACACCCATATGAGATGCTGGCACTGTAGGTGGTGGCTTTACCTGCTATGCCACAGAACCAGCCCCAGAAATAGATAATTTGTAAAGTATTTGCCTTCTCATATTTTCTTTTTCTGACAGTTATCTTCTGAAAAACCCTGGGGCCTGCCTATTGAAGAGATAGTATGTAGGCTGGCACCACAGCTCACTAGGCTAATCCTCCACCTGCAACACTGGCACTCTGCATTCTAGTCCAGGTTGGGGCACTGGTTCTGTTACAGTTGCTCCCCTTCCAGTCCAGCTCTCAGCTGTGGCCTGGGAAGGCAATGGAGGATGGCCCAAGTGCTTGGGCCCTGCACCCACATGGGAGACCAGGAGGAAGCACCTGGCTCCTAGCTTTGGATCGGCACAGAATGCCGGCCATAGTGGCCACTTGGGGGGTGAGCCACTGGAAGGAAGACATTTCTCTCTGTCTCTCTCTCTCACTAACTCTGCCTGTCAAAAAAAATAAATAAATAAAAAAGATAATATGTAGCCAAGATTCACCACAAACCCCAGACACTTAAGTGAAGCCTCAATGAGTTCCCCAAATGACTAAACTCTCATTTCTGCTCTTGGACTGATCATAGGAACTGCCCAGCTGAGTGCAGCCCATAACTCAGAGTCAGAACTCCAAATCAAATGGCTATTTGTTAAGCCATTGTGTTTTCTGATTTGTCCTACATCAAATGCTGATATATATCAGTAAGTATGGCAGAAAGTTGAATTACATGCAAACTACAATGCATACAACTTCAAAATTTCACTTAGAAATTCCCATAAAACAGGGCCAGCATTGTCACATAGCAAGTAAATCTGCCATCTGCAATACAAGCACCCCATATGAGCACTGGTTCATGTTCTGACTGTTCTGCTTTTGATCCAGCTTCCTGCTGATGGCCTGAGAAAAGCAACGAAAGACGATCCAAATACTTGGGCAAATGCTACCAATGTGAGAGACCCAGATGAAGATCTTGGTTCCTTGCCTCATTCTGTCCCGGCCCTGCTCAATGCGGCCATCTGTGATGTGAACAAGCAGAAGGAAGATCTCTCTGGTTCTCTCCTCTATATACAATATTTTCAAATAAACTTTTTAAAAACTTAGAAAAAATCTGCTATAAAACACAATCTTTGCCTATCAATTAGACCTTAGAAAAGCTGTTAATACTAAAAAAAAAAAAAAAAAAAAAAAAAGTCCTGAGATTCACACAAATAAATTATCTGGAGACCATAAGATTGGTTTTCACATTTCAGCTTATATATGGTCATTGTGTACTTTGAGTTTATATTTTAAGAAGCTTATTATCACATGAAATCTAATTTAATATAATTTTACTATCTCAGAAACCAAGATAAAGGTTCACAGTAATTTTCTGTAGCTGCATGTATACTGCATATTGTTCAAGAAGAATGACTGAAAGGGGGAATATTTTTATGATATGCTTTTTGTTTTTCTTAAAGATTTATTTATTTGAAAGTCAAAGTTACACAGAGAGAGGAGAGGTAGAGAGAGAGAGAGAGAGAGAGAGAGAGAGAGAGAGGGGTCTTCCATCCGATGGCTCACTCTGCAAATGGCAGCAATGGCCAGAGCTGCACCAACTAACGCCAGGACCCAGGAGCTTCGTGCAGGTCTCCCACATGGGTGCAGGGACCCAGGGACTTGGACGATCTTCTACTGCTTTTCCAGGCCATAGCAGAGAGCTGGATCAAAAGTGGAGCAGCTGAGTCTTGAACCCATGCCAATATGGGATGTGGGCACTTCAGGCCAGGGCATTAACCTACTGTGCCACAGCACCAGCCTCATGATATGCTTTTTGAAGTCACACACTCCAAATATAGCATTAGTAGCAAAAGGGAAGACATGCTCATGAAAGTTTTCTAAAGCAGTACTGTTTGAACTGGTGACAATTTCTGAAATGGATCTGAAAAATAAATGTTTTTTTAATTAAGTGTGGCAAGATAGAGAACATTAGACAGAAGTTACAGTGCCAGGTATTTACAAATCATGTGACACTACACAAAGCACTTTCCGTGATCCCTGTTAAATATAACAGTGGGAAAAATAGAGGGAGGAGATGTACAATTGGGGACATGCTCAATCGGACTTGCCCCAAATGGTGGAGTTAGAAACGTGCCAGGGGATTCCAATACAATCCCATCAAGGTGGCATGTACCAATGCCATCTCACTAGTCCAAGTGATCAATTTCAGTGAACAACTGATCACACTGATAGGTCAAAGAGTCAAAGGGATCACACAAACAAGACAAGTGTCTGCTAATACTAACTGATAGAATCATAAAAGGAAAAAACGATCCAACATGGGAAGTGGGATACACAGCACACTCATAGAATGGCAGGTGTCCAAAACAGAACTCTGGCCTCAGAATCAGCCCTTAAGACATTCGGATCTGGCTGAAGAGCCCATGAGATTATTGTAGGCATGGAAAGCCAAGACACACTGGCAAAAAAAAAGAAGAAGAAGAAGACCTAAATGAAAGCTCTCTGTGAGTGAGATCCCAGTGGAAAGAATGGGGCCATCAAAGAAGGAAGTACTTTTCTCTGAAGGGAGGAGAGAACTTCCACTTTGACTATGACCCTGTCGGAATAAGATCAAAGTTGGTGAACCCTAAAGGCTTCCATAGCCTTGGCAGCTCATGACTAGAGCCTAGGGAGATTACTGACACCATAAACAAGAGTGTCAAATTGTTAAGTCAACAACAGGAATCACTGTGTACTTATGTCTCATGTGGGATCTGTCCTTAATGTGTTGTCCAATGTGAAGTGATGCTGTAACTAGTACTAAAACAGTATTTTTACACTTTGTGTTTCTGTGTGGGTGCAAACTGATGAAATCTTTACTTAGCATATACTGAATCGATCTTCTGTATATAAAGATAATTGAAAATGAAAAAAAAAAAAAAACCTGGTGTTAAATTGGAAATTGCATACAAAAGTAATCAATTTTTAAAAAATATCATGTAGGATCTCTGTCTTTAATGTGCTGTACACTCTTATTTAATGCTATAACTAGTACTCCAACAGTATTTTTTCACTTTGTGTTGCTATGGGGGGGCAAACTGTTGAAATCTTTGCTTAATATATACTAAACTGATCTTCTGTATATAAAGAGAATTGAAAATGAATCTTGATGTGAATGGAAGGGGAGAGGGATTGGGAAAGGGGAGGGTTGCGGGTGGGAGGGAAGTTATTGGGGGGAGTCATTGTAATCCATAAGCTGTACTTTGGAAATTTATATTCATTAAATAAAAGTTTAAAAAAAAGCACTTTTCTCCTGAAAAACCATTTGTTTCATCTTTTTTACAGAGATACTGGCAAAACTTCCTTGAGCTACCAGGAAGGACTATTAGAATACAGGGGGCAGGAGTCCTCCAAGATGGTGGAATAGGAAGGGAGCACACTGATAGTCTGGGAAAAGATAGTTTAATAAAAGTGGAGATACTGTAGTTTCAGGGAAGAGTTAGGGAAAAAAACTGCAGAGGAAACTCTTCTGGAACTAGTGGGACATAGTGGATCTATGTGGAGGGCATGGGTGCCCACAGACTGGGACCCCAGCTGCCGAGTCCACACAGCAGCACTGGAAAGGGAGGTGAGGCAAAGCCTCAGTAGCCCAAGACACAGGTGGGGAAGTGGCAGTAAGAGCCTAGAGGGAACAAGGTTTGAAGCCCTGTGGGGGAAAGTCCAACAGGCTAACTAGAAGAGAGAAGAAAAAAAAAAATAATAATATAAAAAATAAAATAAAAGGGACCCGTATGGATACGATTCTCTCCACTCACCTTACAAAGGCAAGCAAGACAAAGAGCAGGCACCATTTTGGACATACATAAAAGCTTCACCACCTCAGGGCTGCACCCACCCTCAAATAAGCAGAAAAACCTGACTCTGGTGGGGAGAAATAACAGGAGGTTAGGACCTAGTGAAAAGTGGAGCTTATGAACTGTGACTGAAAAAAAAAAAAAAAAACCTGAAGGTGTATGAGAGAATTCATGGAGTGCCTGAGAGTGAGTACTCTCAGGAAATGCCTCAAACTTGGTAACCTTAGCAAGCTGGTGGGAGATTGAAGGGGAAACTGAGCTTACACTGAGGACTGCACAGACCCTTTGTGTGGTCCTTGGGGTAGAGCAGACGAATATAATACCCACAGGGGGCAGAGCTCAGACACTGACTGCCTTCAATTCTGCTCAGCTGGGCAGAATTAATCCATTCTGAATAAAAAAAAGAGAGAGAGAGAGAGAGAGAGAGAGAGAAAGAGAGAAAATTGAAAATTTACCATGCCTTACCTGGGTGTGTCACCCTTAACACTGAAGAACCAAACAGAGCTCTCTGGCCACACCCATCACAAACCTCTAAGGATCCATCAAAAGCAGACAGTCCACTTAATCAAGTCATAGTATCATGAGAAAAATCACCACATCAAAAAAAAAAAAAGAAACCAAAGAATATATCCACACTACCAAGCAACAAATGCAGAAACTGAGGAAAGAAGAACAAGAAAGACATTATGATACCCCAAATGAATAAGACACCCCAATTCAAGATTATAAAGGTGGTGAGATAGAAGAAATGCAAGAAGCAGATCTAAAAAAATTTATGATAAGAACACTTGGAAGTTCTCACAAATTCTTGAACTACAGAAATCCTTACTGGGCAGGGTAGAAAATCTCTCTCATGAAAATGAAATCTTAAGGAGAAATCAAAATGAAATGAAGCAATTAGTAGAACATCAAATTGTGATAGTGAAGAGAAATTAAAATGAAATGAAGAATTCAATAGATCAAATGACAAATGCATTTGAGAGCCTTAAAAAAAGAATCAGTGAAGCAGAAGAGAGAATATCGGACTTAGAAGACAGAGCACAGGAAAGTATACAGTCAAACCAAAGAAATGAAGAGGAAATTAGAAACCCAAAAAATATTGTTGGGAATCTACAGGATACTATTAAAAAAAAACCCAACATTCAGGTTCTAGGAGTTCCTGAAGGCATGGAGAGAGAGAAAAGATTAGAAGGCCTTTTTAGTGAGATACTAGCAAAAAACTTCCCAGGTTTGGAGAAGCACAGAGACATCCCAGTACAGGAAGCTCATAGAGCCCCTAATAAACATGACCAAAAGAGATCCTCACCACGACACGTTGTAATCAAACTCACTACAGTGAAACACAAAGAAAAGATTCTAAAATGTGCAAGGGAGAAATGTCAGAATACTCTTAGAGGATCTCCAATTAGACTCACAGCAGACTTCTCATCAGGAATCCTACAGGCTAGGAAGGAATGGCAAGATATAGCCCAGGTACTAAGAGAAAAAAACTGACAGCCCAGAATATTATATCCCACAAAGCTCTCATTTGTGAATGAAGGTGAAATAGAGACCTTTCATAGCAAACAGAAATTGAAAGAATTTGTTTCCACTCCTCCAGCCCTGCAAAAGATGCTTAAAGATGTGTTACACATAGAAACACAGCCATCAATATGAAAGAAGGTAAAGGAAGAAAACCTCCCAGTAAAAGATCACATGAAGTTCAAAACATATATTAAAAATACCTTTGGGAAAATGGCAGGACAAAGTTGCTACTTATCGACAGTCACATTGAATGTTAATGGCCATACCTCTCCAGTTAAAAGACACAGACTGGCTGAATGGATTAAGGAACAAAACCCATCTATTTGCTGCTCACAAGAAACACATCTTTCCAACAAAGATGCATGCACACTGAAAGTGAAAGGCTGGAAAAAGATATTCCATGCCAACAGAAATGAAAAAAGAGCTGGTGTAGCCATCTTAATATCAGACAAAATAAACTTTAACACAAAAACTATTGAGACAAAGAGGGGCACTATATAATGATTAAGGGATCAATTCAACAGGAAGATGTAACTATTATAAATGTATATGCACCTAATTACAGGACACTAGTTTATTGAAAATATATGTTAAGGGACTCAAAAAGGAGACATAGACTCCAATACAATAGTAGTGGGGGACTTCATACTCCACTCTCAGAAATAGAAAGTTCAACCAGACAGAAGATCAACAAGGAAACAGCAGATTTAATCAACACTATAGCCCAAATGGATCTAACAGATATCTACAGAACTTTCAATCCTACACTTAAAGAATTTACATTCTGCTCAGCAGTGCATGGAACCTGCTCCAGGATTGACCACATGCTAGGCCATAAAGCAAGTCTCAGCAAATTGAAAAGAATTAAAAGCATAGGATGCAGCTTCTCAGACCACAGTGAAATGAAGTGAGAAATTAGCAACTCAGGAATCCTGAAAGCATATGCAAACACATGGAGATTAAACAACATGCATCACTGAAAGAAAATTACAGACCAATATCCCTGATGAACACAGACGCAAAAATCCTCAATAAAATCCTGGCTAATAGAATGCAATAACACATCAGAAAGATCAGCCACCCAGACTAAGTGGGATTTATCCCTGGTATGCAGGGATGGTTCAATGTTTGCAAATCAATCAATGTGATACACCACATTAACAAACTGCAGAGGAAAAACCATGATTATCTCAATAGATGCAGACAAAGCATTTGATAAAATACAACACACTTTCATGATGAAAACTCTAAGAAAACTGGGTATGGAAGGAACATTCCTCAATACAATCAAAGCAATATATGAAAAATCCATGGCCAACATCCTATTGAATGGGGAAAAGTTGGAAGCATTTCCATTGAGATCAGGTACCAGACAGGGATGCCCACTCTCACCACTGCTATTCAATATAGTTCTGGAAGTTTTAGCCAGAGCCATTAGGCAAGAAAAAGAAAGTAAGGGACACAAATTGGGAAGGAAGAAGTCAAACTTTCCATCTTTGCAGACAATATGATTCTTTATTTAGGGGATCCAAAGGACTCTACTAAGAGACTATTGGAACGCATAAAGGAGTTTGGCAAAGTAGCACGATATAAAATCAATGCACAAAAATCAGCAGCCTTTGTATACACAGGCAATTCCACAGCTGAGAAAGAACTACTAAGATCAATCCCCTTCACAATAGCTACAAAAATAATCAAATACCTTGGAATAAACTTAACCAAGGATGTTAAAGATCTCTATGATGAAAATTACAGAATCTTAAAGCAAGAAATAGAAGAGAATACCAAAAAATGGAAAAATTTTCCATTCTCATGGATTGGAAGAATCAATATCATCAAAATGTCCATTCTTCCAAAAGCGATTTATAGATTCATTGCAATATCAATCAAAATACCGAAGACATTCTTCTCAGATCTGCAAAAAATGATGCTGAAATTCATATGGAGACATAGAAGACCTCAAATAGCTAAAGCAATCTTGTACAACAAAAACAAAGCCAGAGGCATCACAATACCAGATGTCAGGACATACTACAGGGCAATAGTCATCAAAACAGCATGGTACTGGTACAGAAACAGATGGATAGACCAATGGAACAGAACAGAAACGCTGGAAATCAATCCAAACATCTACAGCCAACTTATATTTGATCAAGGATCCAAAACCAATGCCTGGAGTAAGGACAGTCTATTCAATAAATGGTGCTAGGAAAACTGGACTTCTACATGCAGAAGCATGAAGCAAGGACCCTACTTTACACCTTACACAAAAATTCACTCAACATGGATTAAAGACTTAAATCTATGACCTGACACCATCAAATTATTAGAGAACATTGGAGAAACCATGCAAGATATAAGCATAGACAAGGACTTCTTAGAAAGACCCCAGAGGCACAGGCAATCAAAGCCAAAATTAACAATTGGGAATGCATCAAATTGAGAAGTTTCTGTACTTCAAAAGAAACAGTCAGGAAAGTGAAGAGGCAACCAACAGAATGGGAAAAATATTTGCAAACTATACTACAGATAAAGGGTTGATAACCAGAATCTACAAAGAAATCAAGAAAATCCACAACAACAAAACAAACAACCCACTTAAGAGATGGGCCAAGGACCTCAATAGACATTTTTTGAAAGAGGAAATCCAAATGGCCAACAGACACATGAAAAAATGTTCAGGATCACTAGCAATCAGGGAAATGCAAATCAAAACCACAATGAGGTTTCACCTCACCTCAGTTAGATTGGCTCACATACAGAAATATACCAACAACAGATGCTGGTGAGGATGTGGGGAAAAAGGACACTAACCCACTGTTGGTGGGAAAGCAAACTGGTAAAACCACTATGGAAGTCAGTCTGGAGACTCCTCAGAAACCTGAATATAACCCTACCACACAACCCAGCCCTCCCACTCCTTGGAATTTACCCAAAGGAAATTAAATTGGCACATAACAAAGCTGTCTGAACCTTAATGTTTATTGCAGCTCAATTCTCAATAGCTATGACATGGAATCAACCTAAATGCCATCAACAGTAGACTGGATAAAGAAATTATGGGACATGTACTCTATAGAATACTATAAAGCAGTAAAAAAAAAAAAAAAACAATGAAATCCAGTCATTTGCAACAAGATAGAGGAATCTGGAAAACATCATGCAGAGTGAAATAAGCCAGTCCCAAAGAGACAAATATCATATGTTCTCCCTGATCAGTGGCAATTAACCAACCACCTAAAAGGAAGCCTGTTCAAGTGAAATGGACACTATGAGAAACAGTGACTTGCTCACCCCTTGTACTGAATGTTGATGAGCAACTTATTACTTTATCCCTTTTAGTAGTTCTTTGTTTTACTTAATACTATTGGTTGACCTCTGTAATTCACACATAATTATTCTTAGGTGTTTAAATTTAACTGAAAAGTGACCTCTGTTAAATATAAGAGGGGGAATAAGAGAGGGAGGAGAGCAACAATTTGGGACATGCTCAATCTGACTTGCATCAAATGGTAGAGTTAGAAACGTGCCAGGGGATTCCAATTCAATCCCATCAAGGTGGCATGTACCAATGCCATCTCACTAGTCCAAGTGATCAGTTTCCGTTCAGAATTGATCATAATGATAGGATAAAGAGTCAAAGGGATCACATAAGCAAGACTAGTGTCTGCTAATACTAACTGAGAATTAAAAAGGAGAGAATGATCCAACATGGGAAGCAGGATACACAGCAGACTCATAGAATGGCAGATGTCCTAAACAGCACTCTGGCCTCAGAATCAGCCCATAAGGCATTCGGATCTGGCTGAAGAGCCCATAAGAGTATTTTAGGGATGGAAAGCCAAGACAATCCAGCCAAAAAAAAAAAAAAAAAAAAAAAAACCTAAATGAAAAATCTCTGTGAGTGAGATCTCAGTGGAAAGAATGGGCCATCAAAGAAGGAGGTTCCTTTCTCTGAAGGGAGGAGAGAACTTCCACTTGGACTATGACTTTGTCTAAGTAAGATTATAGTTGGTGAACTCAAAAAGCTTCCATAGCCTTGGCAACACATGACAAGAGCCTAGGGTGATTACTGAGGCCATAAACAAGAGTGTCAATTGTTAAATCAATAACAGGAGTCACTGTGCACTTATTCCCCATGTAGGATTTCTGTCCTTATTGTGTTGTTCAATGTGAATTAATGCTACAACTAGTACTCAAACAGTACTTTACACTTTGTGTTTCTGTGTGGGTGCAAACTGTTGAAATCTTTACTTAATATATACTAAATTGGTCTTCTGTGCATAAAGAGAATTGAAAATGAATCTTGATGTGAATGGAATGGGAGAGGGAGTGGGAGATGGGAGGGTTGTGGGTGGGAGGGAAGTTATGGGGGGGGGGAGCCACTGTAATACAAAAGCTGTACTTTGAAAATTTATATTTATTAAATAAAAGATAAAGAGAAAAGGAATACAGGGGGCAGCATAGCCCAGGTACCAAGTATATGACAGAGTAGGTTTCACAGACCTCCATTTCTAGAGATCATGATAGTGGAATGAATTAATGGGCATGTGGTAGGAACCCTCCACCCCAGGCTGCACCATTAAGACCACTGTCTTTCTAATCCATTCACAACTCTCTTTTGAATGCTGGTCCAGAACTTCTATTACCACCAAGCCTTGAAAACTAATGGATGAGGTAAGTTAATATCAAGTATATCTTGTTCACTCTGGTCAGTATGATCCATAACTGCTTGGACAATGCAACTAGGATCTTTACTTTTTAATGACTCTTGTCTCTGCTCTTAGTCTTAAGGTGTTATCTCAGAGAGCATTAAGTTGTATTCTGTTAGAAAAGATTCCTATTTATTGAGCTCTCTTCTTCAAATACCATAACAACTTCTCACTTCCAAAGGAAATGGGACTGTTCCCCAGTACCCAAACTTCAATGTTCCCAGAAACTATGCAATGTATAAGTTCTGTAACCTCAAATGAGTAGCTATTGACAGGCTATACAGTACAGGAAACCAGAAACTTCATTTAAAGGATATACACCAGAAACCCCATAAATGCAATTGCAATACAGTGTAAGTCAGCCGGCACACATCTCACAATAAGGACATTTCACTAATATTATTGCTATACTCATCTTAAAGATGAGTAAACAGTGACAGAGGTGCAACCTACATTCAGCTCATATAGAATTCAGCTCAAATGGTCTGAATATCCATCTACATCCCACGGCCATCTTGTATGAGACCAGTTGTCTACAGAAATTTTAGAACCCCTTTCTGTATATCTGGAGACCCATTGGTCTTCTGTCAGACACCTCATATACTTTTTTTTTTAAAGATTTATTTTTATTTATTTGACAGGCAGAGTTACAGAGAGAGGTAGAGAGAGAGAGAGAGAGAGGTCCTCCATCCACTGTTTCACTTCCCAGATGGCCACAATGGAGCTGTGCTGATCTGAAGCCAGGAGCCAGGAGCTTTTTCTGGGTCTCCCACATGGGTGTAGGGGCCGAAGGACTTGGGCTATCTTTTACTCCTTTCCCTGGCCACAGCAGAGAGCTAGATCAGAAGTGGAGCAGCCAGGATTAAAACTGATGCCCATATGGGATGCTGGCACTTCAGCCCAGGGCGTTAACCCATTGAGCCACAGCGCCAGCCCCTCATCTTCTGACAAAAAAAAAAATCCTTGAAAATTCAACATTATTCATTTCTTCTATGTCTTTGGAACTGAGGATCTACCATTGGTATCCCTTCCTGAACCAGCCAAGGTCTATAGGGTGTACCTGAATGAGAGATTATAATGCCTCCAATCTACATCTGCACCTATGCCAACAAGAGACAGGAACCTGTCCTGCTCTCCAAAGTTCCTTTTACCCCCACACTAACATTCACAGACATAGAAACCAATCACACAGTCCTTGAGCAATATGAGGACAGCTTCAGGACCAGAAATTCTTTAAAGATGGTGGGAGTGGTTGCAATGGCATATGCTGAGAAGGAAAATAAAGGAGACTTTTCATGATCTTTCCCTGTTGACATCATGGGCTAATGAAGCAACTTTCCCTGTAAAACAGTGCACACCTCCATTAGGAATAAATTTGCTAGAAAATCAACCTCTTAGGATACAGCAGGGATACATAAAAACTTGTCTAACCACATGAAGTGCTCACATAATATTCCAATTCCTCATTAATTCCTGGCTTGGCAAATACATTTGAAAGAAACATACTATAAGTTGGCCAGCACCACAGCTCACTTGGTTAATCCTCCACCTGTGGCGCCGGCACCCCAGGTTCTAGTCCTGATTGGGGTGCTGGATTCTGTCCCAGTTGCTCCTCTTCCAGTCCAGCTCTCTGCTGTGGCCCGGGAGTGCAGTGGAGGATGGCCCAGGTCCTTGGGCCCTGCACCCGCATCAGAGACCAGGAGGAAGCACCTGGCTCCTGGCTTTGGATCAGCGCAGCGCACTGGCCATGGTGGCCACTTGGGGTGTGAACCAATGGAAAAAGGAAGACCTTTCTCTCTCTCTCTCTCTCTCTCACGCTCTCACTGCCTAACTCTGCCTGTCCAAAAAAAAGAAAAGAAGAAAAGAAACACACTATAAGTGGAGAAATTAAAATGTGGATAGAATTTTTGGAAATTGCCATTAAATATTTTATTACTTTTTCAATTCTCATAATTAAATTGTGGTTCTAAAACCTCAAATACTTCTTTTTTGATTTTTTATTAAACTTTTATTTAATGAATATAAATTTCCAAAGTACAGCTTATGGGTTACAATGGCTTCCCCCTCCCAAAACTTCCCTCCCACCCACAACCCT
Source organism: Lepus europaeus (assembly GCF_033115175.1). Lineage (NCBI taxonomy): Eukaryota > Metazoa > Chordata > Mammalia > Lagomorpha > Leporidae > Lepus > Lepus europaeus. The sequence continues at coordinate 69,846 of NW_026909053.1, read as the reverse complement.
CCACTTTCCCGCTCCCTCTCCCCTTCTAATCACATCATGATTCATTTTCAATTCTCTTTATATACAGAAGATCAGTTTAGTATATATTAGGTAACAATTTCAACAGTTTGCCCCCATATAGCAACACAAAGTGAAAAAAAAAATACTGTTGGAGTACTAGTTATAGCATTAAATAACAGTGTACAGCACATTAAAGACAGAGATCCTACATAATATGTTTTAAAAAAAAATAATTAATTTTCTATGCCATTTGCAATGTAACACCAGGTTTTTTTTTTTCATTTCCAATTATCTTTATATACAGAAGATTGATTCAGTATATAATTAGTAAAGATCTCATCAGTTTGTACCCACACAGAAACACAAAGTGTAAAAATACTGTTTCAGTACTAGTTACAGCATCACTGCACATTAGACAACACATTAAGGACAGATCCCACATGGGATGTAAGTACACAGTGACTCCTGTTGCTGACTTAACAATTTGACACTCCTGTTCATGGCGTCAGTAATCTCTCTAGGCTCTAGTCATGAGTTGCCAGGGCTATGGAAGCCTTTGGAGTTCGCTGACTTTGGTCTTATTCCGATAGGGTCATAGTCAAAGTGGAAGTTCTCTCCTCCCTTCAGAGAAAGGTACCTCCTTCTTTGATGGCCCTGTTCTTTCCACTGGGCTCTCACTCACAGAGATCTTTCATTTAGGTCTTCTTCTTCTTTCTTTTTTTTTTTTTTTCTTCTCCATGGTATCTTTGCTTTCCATGCCTACAATACTCTCATGGGCTCTTCAGCCAGATCTGAATGCCTTAAGGGCTGATTCTGAGGCCAGAGTGTTGTAAAACCTCAAATACTTCTACAGATAACTGGAAAAAAAAAAAAAAAAAAACCAAGGACTCTTTTTAACTTTAGTGTTTAAAGAAGAAAATAATATCCCTGAATAAATCATTTTTAATCCTTTAAAATGATTCTTGATCTTACCTACTAAAACAATTTGTGGATCATATTTCACAGTAAAATAGTAATAATTTGGTGGATTAATATGGCTGGAAAACAGGGTGAATGCCTTGTAAAATCTTTGTGAATATTTAAAACTGTGCTATCTGGTAATTCTTTACCCAAAACTTCCTGAAATTCATCTGTCCATCAATCCAGTTATCTGTATATTTTTAACAAAGCTATATCAAAAACAAAACAAAACAAAACAAAACAAAACAAAACTGCACTTAAGTTGCGGTTTCTGCCAAAAAATTAGGCAAGAGACAAATATAAAGGTATCATGGAGCTCCTGCTTTTACTCCTCTTGTCTAAATGAGAATTGGCATGAAATTATAGTCAAACTCTTGAGGATTTGAGTGATGGTCTCATGGGCCATTGACTGTTGGCACACAGCTATTAGTAATTTTTTCTATGGATAGTGTATGAATTGTGCTATTCAAATGCCTATATCATCACTGATCTGGTAATTGCCTTTCAGTGACTTCATTCTTCAAATTGAGGGACACCAGTTTTGAACTTCTATCTTAAATAACTTCATCTCAGACCCAGAAGAAAATTATTACTTAGTTCCCAGCATCATACAATGTAAACAGAAAATGAAGTTTTAGGCATCAAACAAGAATAGTATCATGAAATAGTGGATTCTCTTGTCCTTTCTGAAAATTATTGCTCCCTATAGTGGTAGCCACACACTTCTGACAGCAGGAGTTGGTGATTTTGGAATTACGGTTGTAAATTCTGTGGGGATTCCTGAGAAGAAAGTGGGCAGGCAGCAGGCAACACTCAATTGTTGTTGATTGATCTTTTACAACTCATTTCCTCTCACTGGTTTTAAATACATCTTTTATTATTATTATTATTATTTGACAGGCAGAGTAATAGACAATGAGAGAGATAGAGAGAAAGGTCTTACTTCTATTGGTTCACTCCCCAAATGGTCACTATGGACGGCACTGTGCCAATCTGAAGCCAGGAGCCAGGTGCTTCTTTCTGGTCTCCCATGTGTGTGTAGGGGCCCAAGCACTTGGGCCATCCTCCACTGCACTCCCTGGACAAGAACCTGGTGTCCATATGGGATGCCGGTGCCACAGGCGGAGGATTAACCAAGTGAGCCACGGCACCAACCCCTACTTAAACCTTCTGAGTAATGACCAGCATTTATAATTTCAAACACTTGGAAATAGGAGCTCTAACACTTGATTTTACTGAATCAATAATGAAAAATATAGTCCCTAAGATATAAAGAGAGTGATGATCACAGAGTGAAACTAATTCAGCATCCTACAAGGACTAAATTTGAGGTCAAGCTTGAGCTACTTATCACTAATAGAAATGTCACTAATAGAAACAACCAGTGTTATCTGACCAAGTTTTACTAGGTGGGAATGGCATCCCATGTTTGTGCCAGTTTGTGTCTCAATCTCTCCACTCCTGATCCAGCCCCCTGTTATTGAACCTGGGAAAATAGCAGCAAAAGATGGCCCAAATGTGTGGGCCTCTACCCACACCACAGTGCCAGCCCTAATAAATCTTATTAAAAACCTAAAGGAGGAAAATGTAAAATGTATAAATTACAGTTATATATAGGTATAAATTTCTGAAAAGTACATAATTTCATCCTTTTAGAGATCTAAAATTTATTTGTAAATTATATAATTAAAAGATAAAGAAACATTGATTCTTATGCCTCTTCAGCATAAGACATCAACTTTTCCAGGTTCTAGATGCAGTTATTCAGAGTTTCATAGATGTAATCAGTAATGTGGCTCAAATAAGTCTTACCCAGGGGATCCCAAATTTAAACAGGGTACTCAATACCATTTTAGAAAAGTTCCAAAATATGTATCAGAAGAAAAAAATAATTTATTTGGTACATCTCATTTTAATTATAGTATTACCTAAATTTCCAATAGTCAGATGTACTCAAAAAATCCCACAGGTGGGAGAGATGGCCTAATACAGCAAGTAATTATTAAAATAAAAATTTTAAGCTACAACTTAACTAGGGAAAATAACACTCCACAGGTCCCAAACTAAAATAATTAAGATGACATAATAAAAAAAAAAACTCAATGTCTTCATGCATTAAAATTTATTACATTAGATTTAATTAACAAAAAGGTGATTATTCCAGCTCTTTACCACTTGGCAGCCCAATTTTACCTGTTGAATCTGGAAAAAAGTAAATGGCATCTCATGGTAGATTACTAAAATCTTAATGCTATATGCCATCGATTATGTCCACCATACTTTATATCTAATATTAATATATCTGATGCCTCTTAATAGATAAATGACCCATCTTAACTATTACAAAAGTGGCAAATGTGTTTTGCTCAAAGCTTTTCCAATAGCTCCTTAGTCTAGTTTGCCTTCACTTTGAAAAGACACTTCTAGGCTATACATGAGCATCTCATTGACTTTGCCATCAAACACAATTTTTGCAAAGAATTTAACTGTACTCACCTTTTATCAGGAGCACAAGAACACATCACATTGATGACTTCCTCCCTGAATGAGACTATTTGACAGACTTGTGAAGAACATACAACGCTAATACCTTTTAGTCCTTCCTGGGTTTTGGTGCAATGCATGCCTCATTTAAAAAATTAATTGTCATGGGTGCTACAAATCAGCCCAGCTTAACTGGCCCCCCTTCCAATGAAAAGTGCTAAAATTCAGTCAAATTAAATTCTGTAGGCACTATCATTAGTGCTCTCAGTGAATTCTTCACTTGTGGAGCTCATACGCCTTCTAAATTCTTTGCATCATCTATGATATCCATTACTTCTCAAGGGTGTGATGCAAGAAATAACCTCTCTTGGAACCTTGCCATGTGCCAGTAAAATTAAATTAGATGGCTATTAACTATGCTATACTGGAAAAACAGTCACCTACACACCTTGAGCCTGTGATTCTACAAACCTTGATGTCTAGTAGGACTTTGGCCATGGATATATAATGGTAAAATGTGAGAATGGCTACTAAGGCCTCCTTAATAAATGATGGACCCAAAACTTGGCATACTCCTTTTGGCAGAGGGGATGGCTTCCAATGTCTACTGTCTATGTCCAGATGCCAGGGTACTGCAGGAGGTCACTATTCTAACAATAAAAAAGAAAAACCATTTAAGTTCAGCTGGACACCATTCTGCTGACTGTTGATCTCATTACTATTAATCTGGATGCCTTCATTGATGACAATCCCGAGACCCAAAGTAGTCACAGCCATTATCTGCTAACAAAAGCTTAAACCAAGAGTTATGGATTTATACCTGTTATAACACAATTCCTCAGAACCCATCTAGTCCAAACCTTGAGAGTTGAAAGCTGTTATACTTGGCCCACCCATAAATAGGACATTAATTGTGCCAGATGGGCTCTATATCCTTGTACTGCAAGGAGGATGTCACAGATATTGATGCTCCAAACTTATCCAGCTCCCTACTTATGTGTCTGGGAAAGCAGCAAAGGATTGCCCAAATGCTTGGGCCCCTGAACCCATGTGATATCTGGAAGAAGCTCCAATCTCATGAGATCAGCCTGGTCTAGCCCCAGTCATTGCAGCCATTTTGGAGGAGAACAAACCAGAAGGAAGATCAGTCTCTCCCTTTCTCACTCTAACACTGCCTTTCAAATATATAAATAAATCTTTTAAATGTAATCATTTCAATAGATTCTTCAGTGCTCAATCATGATGACCTTTACTATCTTAAGGACATTTTCATTTCTTTTTTAAAGATTTGTTTATTTGAAAGGCAGAGAGGGGGCTGGTGTGCTGCAGTATGCAAAGCTGCCATCTGTTATACTGGCATCCCATATAGGCACCAGTTCAAATCACACTTGTTCCACTTCTGATTTAGCTTCATGCTAATGACCTGATAGAGTGGAAGATGGCCCAAGTACTTGGGCTCCTGCCACCCCTATGGGTGACTCAAAAGAAGCTCCTGGTTTCAACCTGGCCCTACACTGGCCATTGGAGACACCAGAGGCATGAAACAGATGATGGAAGATTTCTCTATGTCTTTCTCTTTCTCTCTCTCTCTCTCTCTCTCTAACTGTGACTTTCAAATAAAGAAGTAAATAACTTTTAAAATGATTTTAGAAAGGGCAAAGAAACACAGAAAGTGGGTGAAGAGAGAGAGGAAGAGAGGTCTTCCATATGTTGGTTCACTCTCTAAATGTCTGCAACAGCTGTGGCTGGACCAGGCTCTCACATCCCCTAATAAGTAGTAGATCTTGCACTTAGGTGAAAGGAACTAAAGAATTTAAGCCACTACCCCATGCTTCCCAGAGATATTAAGCAGGAAACTAGTTTGGAAGTGAAACACTGAAAACTTAGATTAGCACTGCAATATAGAATGTGGGCATCACATTCAATGACAAACAAATTCGAAAACCAGGAAGAAATCAAGACACATGCTAGGTACAAAAATTGAGCCATGAAGACATATAGAAAACCTAAACAAACAAAAAACCAAGACAGATATTGAATCAGTAACAAAAACCCTCCAAAGAAAAGCCCAAGACCAGAAAGCTTCACTGCTGAAGTCTACCAGACTTTTAAAAATAGAACTAATTCCAATTCTTCTTAAGCTATTCAAAGCAATTGAAAGAGAAGAGTATTCCCAAACTCCTTCTATTTGGCCAGCGTCACCTTATTTTCTAAACCAGAAAATGATACAATAGAGAAAGAGAATTAAAGAACATTAAATCTGATAACCACAGATCCCAAAATTCTCAACAAAATACTAGCTAATAAAATCCAACAACAGATCATAAAGATAATTTACCTGGACCAAGTGGAATGTACCCAGGGTATGCAGGGATAGTTCAATATATGCAAATCAATAAATGTGATATGTGACACTAGCAAACTAAAGAATAAAAACCACATGATGATCAATAAATGAAGAGAAAGTATTTGATAAAAAGCAACCTTTCATTATAAAAACCTTAAGCAAGTTGGGAATAGAAGGAACATTCCTTATCACAATCAAGGCAATATATGACAAATCTTCAACCAATATCATATTGAATGGGAAATCGTGGAAGCATTTCCACTAAGATCTGAAACCAAAGTTGCTCTCCATCACTACTGCTGTTCAATACACTACTGACAGTTTTAGCCATGGCAATAACGCAAGAAAAAGAAATCAAAGGAAAACAAATTAGAAAGGAGAAAGCCTAATAACCTGTTTGCAGATGATATGATCCTAAATATCGGGAAACCAAAAGACTCCACCAAGAGATTATTGAAACTCACAAGAAAGTTTGGTAAAGTTGTAAAATATGAAATCAACACACAAAAATCAATAACCATTATATACACAAAAATGCCATGGCTGAAAAATAACTTATCAGATCAGTGCCATTCTCAATAACCATAAAATTTTTTATTACCTTGGAATAAATTTAGTCAAGGATGTGAAAGATCTCTATAAGAAAAATTATAAAACATTAAAGAAAAAAAAGAAAACACAAAAAAAGGAAAAATCTTTGATGTTCATAAATTAGAAGAACTAATATCATCAAAATTCCCATTCTACCAATAGAAATTATTTTTAATTTTACTTTTACAATCATTTATTTATTTGAGAGGAAATTATAGAGAGATGGAGAGACAAAAACTGATGCCTTCTACCTGTTGGTTAATTCTCCAAATAGCTGTAATGGCTGGTGCTGGGCCGATCTGAACCCATGAGCTAGGAGCTTCCTCCTCATCTCCTATGTGGATACAGGAGCCCAAGCACTTGGGCCATCTTCCACTGCCTTCCTAGGCCATAAGCAGAGAGTTGGATCAGAGGACCAGCTGGGACCCAAACTGGCATCCATGAGATGCCAATGCCACAGAGGTTCAAACTACTATTCCACAGTGCCAGCCCCTCAAAAGTAATTCACAGATTCAATGTGATCTCAATCAAAATACCAAGAACATTTGGAAAGAAGACATTTCTCTCTGTCTCTCACTGTCTATAACTCTACCTGTCAAAATAAAAAAATAAAATAAAAAAAATTTTAAAAATAAAAGAACATACAGCATCACCTGATGGTTCAGGAGCATGACAAGTAGGACCCTGTGGTGGCCTATTACTGAACAGTTGCTCAAGAAATGATCTGAGGGGTGTTTGTTGGTAGTCATTGTTTGATCATTACATATTTCACCAAGGGGGTCATTTATATGCCATGCAAATTAGAATGAAGATTGATAATAAAACTCCTGGGTGTCATAAATTTTTATCAAAATTAACAGGTCAGTTAGGAGCTCTTAATAAATAGGTGGGGGGTTGACACTGTGGTACAGCAGGTTAAAACCCTGGCCTACAGTGATGGCATCGATATGTGCTCCAGTTCAAGTCCCAGCTGCTCCACTTCTGACTCAGCTCTCTGCTCTGGCCTGGGAAAGAAGTAGAAAGATGGCCCAAGTCCTTGGGCCCCTGCACACATGTGGGAGACCTGGAAGAATTTCCTGGCTCCTGGCTTCAGATCAGCACAGCTCTGGCCATTGCGGCCATTTGGGGAGTGGATGGCAGAGGCTGACTCTCTTTCTGTCTCTCTACCTTTCTGTAATTCTGCCATTATAATAAATAAATAAATCTTAACAACAACTATTAGACCGGACTTGGACAGGACTCAATTATCCCAATGAGAGACTTCAATGATGCAAAAGCAAAGAGGTTTATTGTTCTAGCTCAATCTAGGGTCCACTCCTCCAATCATCACAATGGTCATCTGATGAGGACCCATCCCATTTCCTTTGTGGGGTTTATATAGGGTTTTCAGAGACATTCTATACATTATAGCACCATCAGCAAATTATCTCATGCTGTGAGAATTTAAAGAACATTTCTTAAAATTGATTAGTAAATCCAGTAGTGGGAATAGACCTAGTAAAGGTGGTTACATGGCTTTGGGGTTGATGCTTTTTAAAATGATTGGCTAAAGTAGCATCCAAGCCATGAGGGTGTATGTTCCAAACTGCAGGGTTTGGGGATGTTATCAATCACCTTAATGGCCTAAAAATACACCTGGAAAAGACAGCTGGATAGCAGGTATTTCCCTGCTATCTGCTGATTGGCTGTTGCTAGGGGAGTTTATCACAAGGGGAGTTTATTTTTCTTCTTTCGGGAGATTTTGCCAAAGGGTTCAGGGTCTGGTCAGGCCTGAGTTACAAGATGGAGGCCTAGTCTAAAATAGCTACGCCTTGACCCAGGCTCAGATTCTTCACAAAAACAACAAAAAGAAACAGTGGGGGTGATAATAAGCTATTACCCAAGGAGTAGTTGGTTCTGCCCATTTGGGGAATTATTCTTGGAAAATGTTTATATATGCAAACAATGAACATTGTGCTGGGTGATTTCACAAAAAACATGATCATGTTCTTCTATACTGCAAGTCTTTTAACAGATGTCATAACCGTGCTTAACATAACACTGATGAAAATGTGAAACACATGAAGTATGCAAGGTGGAAGGTAACATATATCCATAATTGCTTAAACAATGAGGAGACTCCTCAAGTAGGCCCTATTGCAATTGAGGAAGATACTGATGGTGAAGAAAATGAAGATGCTGTAGTAGCATCTCTGCCCATTCAACACACCTCAGCCATCATCATCTTCAGCATTTGACCCAGGCAGCATGCCATCAGACAGCTATAGTTGAATACAGGGTCCTCTGGGTGCACATGCCCTAGCCTACACACCAGCAAAAGTGCCTCATAGCATTGGTGTAACAAGGAATACTATCCAACCTGCTCTATAGACTATTCCAGCCATTGATCCTGCACTTTTCAGTATGGTTTCCCAAGGCTATATCCACCTAAAACCTGAGGAGTTTGTTAGAGCTCAGAAATACTGCAAATATGCTAGCAGTGCCTTACAATATGAAGATGCAAACACTGCCATTCAGAATATACAGAAAGACCTCAAGTTACTGATGACTGACAGACAATGAAGCCTTTGTACAACAGATCCATGTCTCTTTGGCATAAAGAATTAACTCCATTACTGTCTTCAGCCTATCAAGAGTACAATTTCAAGAAAGACTTCAGTTGAGTTGAATATGACAATAAAATCTGTGTGTATCAGATTCCTTTTGAAGCATTCATCAGTAGCCTCAACCAGTTTTTATTGTCCATTTAATGGCTTTGGTAATTTATGGGTACAGAGGGCAGATGTTGGCAAGATCCTAAAAACACCCTTTGAACCCTGCTCCAGCAAATGAAAACACAGAAAATATATACTGGAAATAAGCTTTATTAATTTACATACATGAAGAGAATTTTTTAAAAGGCATACTATTTGGACAAACAAATCATATTATTTTGCTGTAAAATTCTAAATCTAATGAAAGATTCCAGAATTGTCTAGATTAGAGATTATCTTTTTGTTTTCCTTAACTTATAAAACAAATACAAATGTCCTAAAGTGCTAGATAAACCTGAAAAAAATTATGTTCAAAACATAGTTTTTATTCATTAGAGTTTAACATTGACAGAAAGGAAAGTCATTCAGTAAAGAGGTAGAAATGCTTTCAGACTTAATATTAATAATGTTGGTTTCCCAAATGCTTTTTCTTATCCATTAAGCTTAAGGTGAATTGGTATTTGCTGCACTAGCAGTCTGACTGCATGTCTTAGAGAATGAAAAATAGAGGCCTGTAGAGATGCCTGAAGAGTTGGTGCTTTTAAGTTAAGATTCTTCTCAGCTGCTGAGGAGTTCATTCCATTGAGTGCATAACTATGGATGATTCAGAAGATTTATAAGACTTAAGATACTCAGTTGTTAAGTTTATGAATTTTGTGGTAAATTATGGACTTACTGTGTCACTCAAATTTGCTGTGTTAAAAAAATAAATACAAAGATTATTTTTAAATAAAACTTAAAAAAAAACTATAGGCTTGTATTGAACAAGATGTATCTAAACTTCATAAAATGCTGTTATTTTAATACAAAACATACATAAGCATATGTTTTAAACATAAATAATTGATTATAAAAGCTTGTGTTTCTACTCAAATACACTTGTGAAAAGAAATTACAATTTGGCTGGCGCCGTGGCTTAACAGGCTAATCCTCCGCCTTGTGGTGCCGGCACACCAAGTTCTAGTCCCAGTTGGGGTGCCGGATTCTATCCCGGTTGCCCCTCTTCCAGGCTAGCTCTCTGCTATGGCCCGGGAAGGCAGTGGAGGATGGCCCAAGTCCTTGGGCCTTGCACCCGCATGGGAGACCAGGAGAAGCACTTGGCTCCTGGCTTTGGATCACCACGATGCGCCGGCCGCAGCGGCCATTGGAGGGTGAACCAACGGCAAAAAGGAAGACCTTTCTCTCTGTCTCTCTCTCTCACTATCCACTCTGCCTGTCAAAAAAAAAAAAAAAGAAAAAAGAAATTACAATTTATCCACAAAATAATCTAGAATTTCCTAAAGTATCTAACTTAAATAATGAAGTAAAACATCCTAAAACATCTTTTCTTTGTGTGAATTTAATTACAGTACCTTACATTAGTATTCTCCAGCCCAAAGGTTATTAAATGTTTTGAAAGGGAGATAAACTCCATGAGGTTGGTAGATTTTCTGTTCTCAATTCTTCATGTTCTTCGGGCTGGTGATGTGATGCAAAGGCTAATCCTCTGCCTGTGGTGCTGGCATCCTTTATGGGTGCCAGTTCTAGTCCCAGTTGCCCCTCTTCCAGTCCAGTTCTCTGCTATGGCCTGGAAAAGCAGTGGAAGATGGCCCAAGTGCTTGGGCCCCTGCACCCACATGGGAGACCAGGAAGAAGCAGCTGGCTCCTGGTTTTAGATCTGTGCAGCTCTGGCCATTGCAGCCACCTGGGGAGTGAACCAATGGAAGGAAGACCTTTCTCTCTGTCTCTCCCTCTCTCTATCTGTAATTCTACCTCTCAAATAAATAAAATCTTAAAAAATATATTCTTTATATATTCATATTAATTACAACCTCTTATTTTAGAAAAATGAGGGTTAATGGTTTATGACTTCTACTAGTCTGTGATTGTTACAAAGTAAAACTTCTAGTCAAGGTATGATTTTGTAAATTCCTTATCAGCAATCAAATTATTATAACAAAAATTATGGTACTAAGTTAATAGTCTTTAAATAAATACAAATTAGGAGAATATTTAGCAACTTAAAAACACCTCACTATCAAAATTATTCAGATGCAGACAAGATAAGCCTCCTTGTGGGGTAACCACATGCTGAATATCTTTTTTTATTTATATGTCTCACTGTCACAGGCTGAACAGCAACAGAACACAGTATGAGAATGATGAGCACTCCTCTAATTCTAGAGACATATGTGCCCTGTCAGGACTTCATTGGCCTAACTCATCAAAAGACTCAGGAATAAATGTTTCTGTTTTCAAGAGAATTGTGGGGCTGGCACCATGGCGCAGTAAGTTAATCTTTCACCTGTGGCACTGGCATCCCATATGGGCACTGGTCCTAGTCCCAGCTACTCCTCTTTCACTACAGCTCTCTGCTATGGCCTGGGAAAGAAGTAAAATATGGCCCAAGTGCTTGGGCCCCTGCACCCATGGGCAACTGGGAAGAGGCACCTGGCTTCTGGCTTTGGATCAAGCAGCTCCAGCTGTTGTGGCCATTTGGGGAGTGAACCAATGGATGGAAGACCTTTCTCTCTGTCTCTACCTCTCACTGTCTGTAACTCTGCCTCTCAAAGAAATAAATAAAATCTTTCAAAAAGTCTGTTAAAGTGAATTACAACCACCATTGTATGTTTTCTTTCACAATTTCAAGTGGACATAGCTCATAAAATAAAATAATTCATAGGTTGATGCCATGGCTCACTTGGCTAATCCTCTGCCTGTGGCACCAGCACCCTGGGTTCTAGTCCCAGTTGGGGTGCCGGGTACTAGTCCTGTTTGTTCCTCTTCCAGTCCAGCTCTCTGCTGGGTCCAGGAGGGCAGTGGAGGATGGCCCAAGTGCTTGGGTCTCTGCACCTGCATGGGATACCTGGAGGAAGTACTCTGCTCTGGGCTTCAGATCAGCAGAGCACTGGCCATAGCAGCCATTAGGGGAGTGAACCAATGGAAGGAAGACCTTTCTCTCTGTCTCTCTCACTGTCTATAAATCTACCTGTCAAACATAAATAAACAAACAAGTAAATAAATAAATCATAGTTTCATAAATACTAAAGCTTAGACAATTGGTACCAATGAATAGCTTCTTTCATAATCTCTCTTTATAAATAATTAATAAACCAATTATTTTCTTCCTACTCTGCAAAGCCAGTCAACACAATTGATTTCAAATTTAGAATTTTCTTTTTCTTTTTTTTTTTTTTTTTTGACAGGCAGAGTGGATAGTGAGAGAGAGAGACAGAGAGAAAGGTCTTCCTTTTTTTTGCCGTTGGTTCACCCTCCAATGGCCGCTGCAGCCAGTGCATCTTGCTGATCTGAAGCCAGGAGCCAGGTACTTCTGGTCTCCCATGCGGGTGCAAGGCCCAAGGACTTGGGCCATCCTCCACTGCCTTCCCGGGCCATAGCAGAGAGCTGGCCTGGAAGAGGGGCAACCAGGACAGAATCCGGCGCCCCAACCGGGACTAGAACCCGGTGTGCCGGCACCACAAGGCAGAGCATTAGCCTGTTAAGCCACGGTGCAGGCCCAAATTTAGAATTTTCAAATCACCAGAAATGCACAATGTTAATGCTTTTGCAGCTTTATAAGAGCATAAAATAATAATAATTTTTAATTCTTGCACTTTTTAACAGCAGGCAATGTTCAGCCTGAAGCCAGGATCCCAGAACTCCATGCAGGCCTGGGTGAGTTCAGTTAATTATGAGGCCACACAGTATTCAGTGACACCTGTCTTTATAAAGACACATCTCAATACAAAATAAAACTCCCTACTCAGGACTTTTGAGATCCAAGAGAAAACTCAAATATTTTGCAGATGAGTGCAAAGCAGAAATCTGGAGACTTCTGTGATCCAACAAGTTCCCTGCCTACCTGAGAATCAGCTTGTCACCAGGGAGATCAAGGGAAGAGGACCAAGCAAAGCCACTTGGAACCCGTGCCCAGAGTCTTATCTCTTGAGTGAACATAAAGGCAGCCAAGTCATTGGGCACTGGCAGTTTTGGACCACCTTAATCCTGAAGTGGGTACACAAACTAGTCCAACTCAATTTGGGCTGAGTTATCAGACTGGAAATCTGGACAAAGATTGCCACCCATTAAGGAATCTGGACACAGGAATGGCCAAAAAAGAACCATCAGGAGATGCGCACAATAGGAGTCAGAGTACTAAGTGGGTAATAAATGCACAGATCCTAGACCAAGGCAACAGGCAATGCCAACCTTCTCTTTTGTTGCAAAGTTTTCTTATTTTATCTTAAAGGCCTTGAGAAACAGATCTGTAGACATCTCATGTGTAAGACAAACATGGATCATTCATAATTGGCCTATAAATATTAGCATTCTTACCCTGATCAATAAGCCTCAGGAACTAGCTCAGGGAGGGGCAATTAAAGGCAATCACTTCAGTTTCATTTCTAGGGAAGTATACATCCTCCATGAACTGCTTCTTACAAAATATTTCTCCAATTTTCCAGGAGAAATACATCAACTCTGAAGAGGCTACTTTTTTTTTTTTCCCATAGAGTCCAACACCTGTCTTGGGAATCACCTGTGATACCAGGTAGATGGATAAGAAAGCCAATTGGAATCATCAACTAGAAGACAATTGACCCAAATCACTATATTTCACTCTACAGAAAAACGCAAACTGAATCACAAAGAACTCCAGTCATTCAATCCCTGGTTTAATCAAAGGGCATATTTGCATTACTCCAGATATGCGGGCCTCTCTTTCTGTTGTACCTTCATGTGGACTATCTGCATAGGGATACAGAGTGAGGGGGAGGCTGCAGCAGTAAAAATGGTCAATGTTTCAATTATAAAACTGATTTTTAATTATCTCAAATTCAGTCATAAAAATTCTGCTCTAAGCAAGACACATAAAGCCAAGCTCATCCCTTTCTCAACAAAACTTTAATGCTAACTGCATATTTAGGAGTGTACTATTGCATTTAATTCCAGTACTTCTCTACATCTTATTTTTTAAGATTTTATTTATTTGAGAGGATCAATTATAGACAGTGAGAGGAAGAGACAAAGTTATACCATCTGCTGGGTCACTCCCCAAATGGCTATAACAGATGGAGCTGCACTGATCTGAAGCCAGGAGCCAGGAGTTTCTTCTCTGTCCCCTCCTTGGGTGCAGGGGCCTAAGCACTTGAGCCATCTTCTACTGTTTTCCCAGGTCATAGTCATAGCTGAGAGCTGGATCAGAAGAGAAGCAGCTGGGACTAGAACCGGTGCCCATATAGGATGCCAGTGCCACAGGCAGAGGAATAAACTACAAAGCCACAGTACCAGCCCCTCTACATCTTATAAGCATATCTTATCTGTAAGAAGAAAACTGAAAAGTGAGTCAAGTATATCACAAATTATGTTAGAAATGATCTTTAATTAAAAAAAAAAAAAAAGGAAAACCCTATAATAGAAATCCTCACAAATGATCTGTGCCCTATTACTTTACCCTTTGGAATACTTTTCAAGATTTCTTCTGGCCTTCTTACCTTCCCTTGTTCCTCATACCCTTTCAATATCACTGCCCTCTCTGTTCCTGCAGCTCTCTCCCTTTGGAAGCAGTCTTGTAAACTGTCAATCATTATTTCAAAATGTTTTGTAGGAAGGGCCTGAATGGCCTTCTAATGTCCCTTAATATATATTTCCATAAAATAGATGATAGAGGGGCTGGTACTGTGTCCCAGCAGGGAAGCTGCTGCCTGCACTGCCGCCAACCTATGTGGGCGCTGCTTTGAGTCTCAGCTGCTCCATTTCTGATCCAGCTCTCTTCTAAGGTCTGGGGAAGCAGCAGAAGATGGCCCAAGTCTTGGGCCCCTGTGCCCATGTGGGATAACTGGAAGAGGCTCTCAGCGGCTTCAGTTCAGGGTAGCTCCAGCCATTGCAGCCATCTGGGAGTAAACCAGAAGATGGAAGGCCTTTCTCTCTCTCTCTCTCTCTCTCTCTCTCTCTCTCTCTGCCTCTGCTTCTCTAACTCTGCCTTTCAAATAAAAATAATAATAATAAAAACAGACAGTAGAGCATACTGGGAAAGCCATTGCCTGTGATGCTGGTATTCCATATTGTGCATGAATTTATGTCCCAACTGTCTACTACTGATCCAGCTCCTTCATGTGCCTAGGAAAGCTACAAAAGATGGTGCTTGTGCTCCTAATCCCACATGGGAAATTTGGAAGATACTGGCTCCTGACTTTAATCCAGTCCAACTGCAGCTGTTGTGGCCAATAGGGGTGTGAACCAGTGGATAAATGATTTATGTCTCTCTCTCTTTGTAACTCTGCCTTTCAAATAAATAAATATTTTTAATTTTTTTAAAAAATTTAACAAATGGCCCTATATATTCTGACTCATCTTGACATGTAACAAGAGCCAAGAACGTTGCTGCTGACTTTATGTAGTGCCTCCTCAATCCATTCTATAAGAAAAAAATATGTATTTCTTTTGCTATCCAAGCACTCGAATCTAAAAGAAACAATACTACCCAGTACAGCTCTGTTTAAGGCTGCTCCTGCACTGAAGAAAAGTAAAGGAGCAAGGGGCCCAAACCCTGTGTGGCAGGCTGGCAGTCTCCTCCTCACTCTGCATCTGAGTTTCTGGTTAGAGATGGAGACAAAGGCAACTCCAGATACTGCAGCAGTACACAAACAGCCTCAATCACAGACACTCCTTGTGTTGTGCAACAGAAGGAGAGCACAGAGCACTATGTAAGGGAGGAATACATTGAACAAAAAGGAAAGGATGTGAATGGACATAGCTAAGAATTTCCCCACTCTGCTGATCATGATCTCAAGGATGTCCAGGCCAGAATTCCATTTCACTTTGGAAAGCCCACTCCATAAAGTTTTCTCCACCTAGGTGTATTCTTCTGTGAGGAATCTGTCTTCCTGTGAAGGATGGTACCACCACAGACTGAAAACCAGTCAAAAAGCAGAGTGATGGCTTTAATTCTCAGAGGTGAATGGACAACCACATCTATGAATTCTGCCTTGAAAAATAAGCTTCCTTCTGCTCTATGAATCTGATATAGGTTTGGGCTAAAATGAGAAACACAGAGACCAGTTGGGTCTGTTAGGTGAGAAGAAAGGAAGCTTGATTTCCAGTAGTTACTTTGTAGCATGTTAGTTTTGAGAGGATTTCATTTTCCACTTCTATTTGAAGAAATGGAAAGGTAGAATCTGTGCCAGCCTAACACATGGCAGCTTTAGCCATTGATGACATCACAGCTTGCTACCCAAAAGTGGCAGCCAAAATGAACTCAACAAATGAGAACCAAAATAAAACAGGAGTCTAACATAATACCAACATTTGTTCAGCAGATATTACCAAGATCCTGACACACAGCATAAAGGGTGGGGCTGGCTTTGTGGCACAGTGGATTAAGCCACCACCAAATGAAATACTGGGATCCAATATGTGTGTCCACCCTTTAAAAAAGATTTATTTGAAAGTCAGAGTTTTGGGGGCAGGTGATGTGGCACAGCTGGTTGAGACACTGGCCTGCATCCCATATGGTCACTGGTTTGGATCTTGGCTGTTCCACTTCCAATCCAGCTGCCTGCTAATGTGCTTGGGAAAGTGGCACAGTATGGCCCAAGTCCTTGGTCCCCTATATCTATGTGGGAGATCCAGAAGAAGCTACTGGCTCCTGGCTTCAAATCAGCTCAGATCTGGCCACTGTGGCCATTTGGGGAGTGAACCAGCAGACTTAAGACCTCTCTATCTGTCTCTATCTCTATCAATAACTCTGTCAAATAAATAAAATAAATCTTTTAAAAATGTCAGAATTATGGAGAGGAAGGAGAGTCAGATGGGATGGCATTGTGGACTAGCAGGTAAAGCTGCTGTCTGCAGTGCTGGCATCTGCTATAGGTACAAGTTCATGTCCTGGCTGCTCCACTTCTGATCCAGTTCTCTGCTAGTAGCCCTGGAAAAGTAGAAGATGATCCAATACCTGGGTCCTTGACACCCAAGTGGGAGACCTGGATGAAGCTCTTGGTGCCTGGCTTGGGCCTGGCCCAGTCTTGGCCATTGCAGCCATCTAGGGAGTACACCAGCAGATGGAAAATCTGTTTCTCATTCTCTCCCTTTCTCTATCTCCTCCTTGCAAATAAATAAATAAATGCTAAAAAAGAGAGAGATCTTCCATCTGAGATGGCTGCAATGGCCAGGGCTGAACCACACAGAAACCAGGAGCCAGGCATTTCATCTGGGTCTCACACATGGGTTATAATGGCCCAAACAGTTGAGTCATCCGCTGCTGCTTTTCTCAGGCCATCAGCAGGGAGCTAGGTTAGAAGTGGAGCAACTGGGACATGAACTGCTGCTCATCTGGGAAGCTGGCATTGCAGATGGTGGCTTTCCCCATTGTGCCACAATGCCAGCCCCATGAGTGCCAGTTTGAGTCACAGCTGTTCCACTTCTGATCCAGCTCCCTGCTAACACAACTGGGGAAGCAGAAACAGATGGCACAAGTACTTGGTTCCTTGCACCTACATGGGACACTGAGTTGGACTTCCAGGCTGGGCCAGGATTATTCATTGCAGGCTCTTGAGTGAACCAGCAGATGCAAGATCCTCATCCTTCTGTCTCTGCCTCTTTCTCTGTAACTCTGCTTTAAAATAAAATTTTTAAATATTAATAAAATAAAGAGAAAGGGTGAGAGAGTGGCCACAGTAAAGTAACAGAGCAAAGCTATGGTTGTGCTGTCCCTCAGCAGCCTTCTGCCTCAAGTGGGAAGTCTCTGGCTTACAGACACTGACATAAGACACATTCACAACACATTTCAAAACAAGAGATGAGAGGTTTACAAGGCATATTGATTTTATGATGACTTTCATCCATTAGGTACACTGGGTTTAGGTATATGCCTTTTGTGCAGCCAAGTTAACCCAGGTCTAATTCAAAGAGATATACTGAGGAAGATGTGCTGACAGGGGAGACAATGTCCTATTGCTCTTATAGCATCATAAAGGGAAGGAAAAGGGCTTCTCATGTCCATGGTTATAAGGAGGACAGAAGCACAAACATTTCAGAAGGCAGGAGCAAATTTCAAATATAGTTACTTTAAGTAAATAAAAGAAAATAAATTTCAGAATATAACGTGGGGTAGAAACACACCATCAGTTCATCAATTCTCACAGGGATCCAGGAAAACTGCCCTGTCTACCCATAAACCAAATGTTTCAAAACACATTTTCTGATTAAATTCAGAAGATTACAGGAATCAGCACTCTGGGTATTCAAATGCCAAATTAAGTTTTAGTTTCCACTATGGGCAGATGTAGCCGAATCACTCAGAACATGAGAAAAACTTTTCGATAAGAAACATGAAATATTCAGTCACACAGAATAACTGTGCTTAGTGCTCAAAGTGAACCCCAGGATAAGCACCCAGAAAACCTGTTAGGTCTTGGGGCCAGCTCCATGGTGTAGCATGTAAAAATTTATTTATTTATTTAAAAGGCAGAGTTACAGAGAGGCAGGGCACAAAGAGAAGTCTTCCATGCACTGATTCACTCTGAAAATGGCTGCAATGGCCAGAGCTGGATCTACCTGAAGCCAGGAGCCAGAAGCTTCTGTTAGGTCTCCCATGCAGTGCAGAACTCAAGAACTTGGGCCATCTTCCACTGCTTTCCCAGGAGACAGCAGGAAGCTGGATCTCAAACCAGCACCCATACGGGATGCCAGCACTGCAGGTGGTGGCCTCACCTGCCATGCCACAGTGCCAGCCCTCAAAATAAACCTATTTTAAAAAGCATTTTAAATGAGGGATGGGAGAGAGTTTGTTTATCCAAAGCAAGGATAACATAACATAACATAACTACTACACAGAAGAAGCTCCTGGCTCCTGGCTTTGGATCAGCACAGCTCCGACCACTGTAGCCAACTGGGGAGTGAACCAGCAAATGAAGACTTATCTCTCTCTGCCTCTCCTCTCTGTGTTCAACTCTGACTTTCAAGTAAAATAAATAAATCTTAAAAAAAAATAAGGTAACTACTAGTACTCATTAACTTAAAAAATATAGAAATGTAATGAAACTCAAAATATAACCAAAATCATCATCTACTACAAATTATATATATATATTTTTTTTGACAGGCAGAGTGGACAGTGGGAGAGAGAGACAGAGAGAAAGGTCTTCCTTTTGCCATTGGTTCACCCTCCAATGTCCACTGCGGCCGGTGCGCTGCGCTGATCCAAAGGCAGGAGCCAGGTGCTTCTCCTGGTCTCCCATGGGGTGCAGAGCCCAAGCACTTGGGCCATCCTCCACTGCACTCCCTGGCCACAGCAGAGAGCTGGCCTGGAAGAGGGGCAACCAGGACAGAATCCGGTGCCCCGACCAGGACTAGAACACGGTGTGCTGGCGCTGCAAGGCAGAGGATTAGCCTGTTGAGCCATGGTGCCGGTCCAGAAATTATAATCTTTGAGAGTCATATTAGACAAAATTTAACCCCTCCCCCCCTTTGAAAAATGCACATGGGACTGGTGTAGTAGGTTAAGCAGACCCTGGCAGTGCCAGCACCCCACATGGGCACTGGTTCAAGACCTGGCTGCTTCATTTCCAATATAGCTCCCTAATTCACCTGGGAAAGCAAAGGATGATGGTCCAAGTGTTTGGGCCCCTGAAATCAAGTGTGAGAACCAGAAGAAGCTCCTAGCTTCTCATTTTAGCCTGGCCCAGCCCAAGTCATTGTGGCCATTTGAGGAGTGAACCAACGGATGGAAGACCTCTCTCTGTCTCTCCATCTCTCTGTAAATCTGCTGTTCAAGTAAATAAAATGAATAAAAAAAAAAAACCTATACAATGTTGTATTTTGGTTATTCCCTCATACAAAGAAAGCTCAGATGAACTGTAGATGAATCCTCCTGGCTTGATGCAATTCAGAAGGATTGTTTTCTGCCACCCTGTGCTAGACATCAATGAGAGTTATTAATGGGAAGATGAAAGGACACATCAGACTGCTTCCTCACATGGCACCTTTTCTTAAAGACATCACTGCTACATTATCAGATTATGTCTCTCATATGAAACATGTCTCTCCTAAAAATTTTAAAGAACTTGCCGGAAACTTATAGCAGAGCAGGGAATGATGTGCCAAGAACAGTGAGTTAGCCTGAGTAGTTTAGGAATCCTGTTCTTGGCTGTTTTCAAGTTCATATTAATGTACACACAACATAGTTGCTGATAAAGTGTCTTACAGTTGTTTCCTGGGTGTGAAGCAACTGTTTTCAGCAGAAATATAACTGCTTGCCCACTTACAAGCACTGATAGGGAGTACATGTGAGAAAAGGTCAAAAACACACTGGGTTTGAGAGGAAGAATGCTGTTACCCTAGCAACCTCTATCCAGGATTCCCTTTCTATTTTTACTTCCTAGGTAACCTTACTATGCTAAATGAGTTTCACAGATTAGTAATCTGGTGACAACAGGACTCTAACAGAATCTATGAATCACTGAGTTAATCAAGTGAAAACGTCGTTATACTGAAAGTTAGTCTATAGCAATAGTTTTCAGGGCCACATTGCTCTCTTTTTAAAAGATGTTTTATTTATTTATTTGAGAGGTAGAATTACAGATAGTGAGATGGATAGACAAAGAGAAAGGTCTTCCTTCTGCTGGTTCACTCCCTAGTTGGCCAAAATGACCAGAAGAACTGCACTGATCAAAATCCAGGAGCCAGGAGCTTCTTCTGGGTCTCCAACATGGGTGCAGAGGCCCAGGCACTTAGGCCATCTTCTACTGTGTTCCCAGGCCTTAGCAGAGAGCTGTATCAGAGGAGCAGCTGGGACTCAAACAGGTGCCCATATGGGATGCTGGCACCACAGGCAGAGGATTAACATACTGAGCCACAGTGCCAGCCCAAAGCCACATCTTTTACTGTACTGTGTGGGCATCTCTGTGGGGGGAGAGGGGCACATTTTCCCTTTTCTTCCTTACCCCTCTTCACATTAACACCTTGAACAAAGGCTTCCACAGACCAGTCATTTTGAAAATCTACCACTAATATCCTCCCATGTTGAAAATGTCATGAGGTTAAACACAGAACCCAGAATAAGAAAAGTAACTTGAAGCTGGTGTTGTGTCTGAGTGGGTAAAACCATATGTGTGCCGATTCAAGATCTGGCTGCTCCACTTCTGATCCAGCTCTCTGCTATGGCCTAAGAAAGCAGTGGAAGATGGCCCAAATGATTGGTCTCCTGTACCTGTGTGGGAGACCTGGAAGAAGGTCCTGGCTTCTGGCTTCAGATCCATGTAGTTCTGGCCATTGTGACCATCTGGGGAGTGAACCAGCAGATGGGAGATCTCTCTCTTTCTCTCTATCTTTGCCTCTCTGTAACTCTGCCTTTTAAATAAATAAATATATATATTTTTTTAAAGTAACCGGCCGGCACTGTGTCTCACTTGGTTAATCCTCTGCCTGCAGCGCTGGCATCCCATATGTGCACCGGTTCTGTCCCAGCTGCTCCTCTTCCAGTCCAGCTCTCTGCTGTGGCCCAAGTGCTTGGGCCCCTGCACCCACGTGGGAGACCAGGAGGAAGCACCTGGCTCCTGGCTTCGGATCAGCACAGTGTGCCAACCATAGTGGACATTTGGGGGGTTAACCAATGGAAGGAAGACCTTCCTTTCTGTCTAACTCTGCCTGTCAAATTAAAAAAAAAAAAAAAAAAAAAAGCAACTGGCCCTCTTAATTAAAACCATATAGACTGTAAGATAATCAGCTTGGTGGAGCATTGAGTGACTGTAAAGAACTAGAAAAGAAAAATTGATACTTTTCTGTATTTATGTTTTCGTAGCTCTCCACTATGAAAATCCAGATTGAAGTAGCTCATTATTAACTCACACGGTAGACTTGCATTAATTTCAGTTCACTTCTCACTTTGCAAAGGGATTGGCAGCAGGTAATAAAAGTTGACATCCCTAATAACATGAGAAGAATGGTTGAAGACAGAAATCGAAAAGCAGGAAAATAAATCAGCCTCAAGCTCCAGATTGAAAAAGAGTCTGTTAATTATACACGGAAGAGAGATCAATCCACAAAGCTACTGCACAAGCTTCACGTGCTGCTGGGAAAGTCAGCCAAACACACAGTGCCCCAGCTGTCAAGTGTGTCCACGGGATCCAGCATGGGGTCCATGAGAGCCAGATCCTACTCTGATCTTCCATCTCCACCTCTCCACTGCCTCGGGCTCCAGCTGAGGGCCACCGAGCCCCACCCAGCTGGAACTACCAGGGGATATAGCCTGAGGCCCAGCCACAAGGCATTCTCTGACCCACCCAAAGTGAGAACTGGGCTTATTTAAATGGGACTCCTTCCTTTGCCTGTTCTCAACTGCCCTGCTTGTGCCGTTCCTCGTCCAGTGTACTTTAAGGAGAATTTGAGCGAGGCGGACTGTGGGACCGGCCGAGAATTGGGAGACTGGGAAGTGGCTATGGGAGACACAACACCTGGGCCCCAGCCTTGACTCTGCCGGAGAAGCTCCCAGGATCACTGAGAAGCAAGTGATCGAGGTCTGGGAGCCGCCACCCGCCATCCCACCCACCCCTCTCCCACACACGCATAGATGCCCCCTCCTGTTCTCCATACTTGCCGTGGAAAATCTCGGGAGCAGGTCCCCTTTCTTCAGGACACACGGGGAGCAAAGCGGGGAGTGTGGGACAGGAGTCGCTGGAACTTGGGACCCACGGTGGCAGATGCAGAGGCACAGAAGCGGCGGGCGGCAGGTCTGGGGCGTGTGCTCCCGAACTGCCTGCAACTGCACTTGCAGAGCAAGACTGCCCAGTGAATGTGGGAGAAGGAGCAGCGCGGCCTCTCAGGGCCCTCTCTGATCAGTAAATGAACTTCCGTTCCCAACTCCGAGCCACTTGGAAAGGCACGCGCATGCGCACGTTCTTCCGCATGCACACGCACAGGCGTTCAGAGCAGGAAAACATTAGAGCACCGGGTGACTCTGGGAAATGGAGTCCAGGCCAGGGCATTCCTGGATAGACTTACTGGCCCTCTCCTAGGACTTCAGTGTGGGGTGGGCGGAGACAGGCTGGGAACCAGAGGGCGTTTGCTTTTGTTTACATCCCGCCTTCCCTTCCTTCCCACCCCAGATCTCAAGGGTTAGCTGCTGTTCTTCCTTTCTTGAACAAAATCTTAAGAAGTGACAGCCACTGCTGCTGAGTCCCAAATCCCGGTTCCCTCACACACGCTGTTTCCCTCAGAAAAATCCTACTGGCTGCTTTATTCCTGGACAGCTTCTCTCAAGTAATGAATGACAAGGATTTCAATGTAACTCTTAGCACAGGTGTACACAGCATAGTTTAACATCTAGATTTGAGGATACAATTTTTATTTGTGTCTTTTATTTGTGGTTCTTTTCAAAGCATTTTACACCACCCTCTAATTCACCAAGTACAAAAAAAAAAAAAAAAAGAGAGAGAGAGAGAGAGAACTGGATACAGGACTAACATTGCCAAGTATCTTCTAGGGGCCAGATTACCAGAGTAAATGCCTTACTTTGTATCAATTATACCTTAGGTTAATTCTGGAGACAGTATTCTCAATTTACAAAGAGAAAGCTGAGGTGGAAAGAGATTAGAATTAAATTTTCCCATGGAAGTATGGTAAAAAAGTCTAGGTTAAAGGCCAACCAAAGTGAAATATTGGTTTAAGAAATCTTTAGGGACCAGCACTGTGGCATAGTGGGCTAAACCTCCTCCTTCAGCACCGACATTCTATATGGGGGCTGGTTCAAGTCCCTGTGCTCCACTTCCAATCCAGCTTTCTGGTCTAGCCTGGGAAAGCAGTAGAAGATGGCCCAAATGCCTGGGACCCTGCATCCACATCGGAGACCCAGAATTTCCTGGCTCCTGGCTTTGGATCAGCTTAACTATGGCTATTGCAGCCATTTGGGGAGTGAACAAGTGGATGGAAGACTTCTCTCTCTCTCTCTCTGCCTCTGCCTCTCTGTAACTCTGCCTTTCAAATAAAAAAAAAATCTTCTTTAAAAAAAGAAATATTTCTTTTATCTTGGGGCCCAGTTTCTAAAATCCAGATTTCTCATCTCTAAAATAAAAAGTGAGGAAGAGGAAGAGTATCTACAATCCTAATCTTCACTGTAGAGAAACACATAGGATTATAACTTCTCTAAAAAAGAAAGGAGATTCAAAGTTGCTATTGCTATATGGTTATTTTTCTCATGTTTAATATCAAGATAGCATATAAATATTATGCATTCTTAGGTATATGTGTGGTGTTTGGTTTTTAAGATTTTAAGTAGAAATGTAAATGGAAGCAGGATGACATGGAGTTCTGTTTGTGATTACTTCTGTCAATTATAATTCATGGGATTAGAATTGCTGGATTAGGAATGCTTAAATGTATCCATTCATTTCACACTAATGTTTATTATTATTATTATAATTATTTGACAGGCAGAGTGGACAGTGAGAAAGAGAGAGACAGAAAGAAAGCTCTTCCTTTTGCCATTGGTTCACCCTCCAATGGCTGCCGCGGTAGGTGCGCTGTGGCTGGCGCACCACGCTGATCCGATGGCAGGAGCCAGGTGCTTCTCCTGGTCTCCCATGGGGTGCAGGGCCCAAGCACTTGGGCCATCCTCCACTGCATTCCCTGGCCACAGCAGACAGCTGGCCTTGAAGAGGGGCAACCAGGACAGGATCGGTGCCCTGACTGGGACTAGAACCTGGTGTGCCGGCGCTGCAAGGTGGAGGATTAGCCTAGTGAGCCGCGGCGCCGGCCTTCACACTAGTGTTTATTATGTCAGGCAATATTCTTTGTGTAGACTGCTTTTTCTTGCCAGAATGAAAATTCAGGAGGGCAAGAAACATGTTTGCTTTGACATTAAAACTCAGCATCTTGATAGAGTCATTCTTTTAGTTGAATGAATAAATGAGGCTATAAAAATTAAACAAATACAATCTCTTATCCCCAAGAACTACCTAGTTGAAGAGACAATGAAATAGATACCTATTTGATGACTGCCACAATTAGAGGAATGTATAATTTGTTGTTCAGAGACAACTTTGATAATAAAAGAAACATATTAATAATGACACAGGGCTGAAATGTATAAACAGAAACCATCCAGGGCCAAGCAGGTTAAATGTTCACCCTAGCTTTGTAAGGCTTTCCATTCACTATTTAGTAAGCATTTACTGAGCATTCTTTTGTGTGATGTGTTGAAAGAACTACCAGCCACATGATTTTCCTAGATATTAGAGTAAGAGAACCTGAGCAATCAGAAAAAGATTGGGATGAACTAAGAGGCTTTTGACACAAAGGTAAGAAAAAAAAGCAGAGAGGTCAATTAAAAAGTATATCAAAGGTAATTTAGTAGGACCTGAACCAAGGTATGGTGGTAGTGGGAATGAAGAACAGGCAACAAATTACAGGGAGATCCAAAAGGCAGAAACAACAGGATTTCAGTGGTAGATGAGGCAGGAGGGAACTCATGTGTAAACCTTCATTTGGATTTTATTATTTAATGGACAAGGTGTTCTCAGTACGTTCATGTTCATCAGTAATAAAAGGCTACCTCCAACTGACTTATAAACTTCCCCTAAATCCAGGACACAATCTCATGGGTAGCTACTTATCTATAAGCCTTATGTTGATCATCAAGCCAAATATTTTTAACTGCTATAATCTACAATGGTCCTCATTATGATGCAGTTACTTAGAAACTAAAACACATAATCCATGTCTATAAGAAAGGTCTAAATAAAAAAGTAAAATTCAGGGGCTGGTGTTGTGGCACAGCAGGTTAACTCCCAGGCCTGAAGTGCCAGCATCTGATATGGGCCCCTGTTTGAGACCCTGCTGCTCCACATTCAATACAGCTCTCTGGTATGGCCTGGGAAAGCAGTAGAGGATACTTGGTCCCCTGCACCCACATGGGAGACCCAGAGGAAGCTCCTGGCTGCTGGCTTCAAATTGGCACACCTCTGGCCATTGTGGCCAATTGGGGAGTGAACCATCATATGGAAGACCTTTCTCTCTGTGTAACTCTGATTTTCAAATAAATAAATAAATGAATGAATGAATACACCCACAAAATCATATAATTCAAAGCTAAATTTGGAATACCTCGTTAATTCACAATTTATATATTTACCAACCTTAGGTAACTAAAGCAGAATTAAGCAGAAAAGAAGTAAAAAAAATTTTCCCTGGGGAGGGGCCAGCACTATGGCATAGTGGGTAAAGCTGCCACCTGCAGTGCCAGCATCCCATATGGGCATTGGTTCAAGTCCTGGCTGCTCCACTTCTGATCCAGCTCCCTGCTATGGCCTGGGAAAGCAGTAGAAGATGACCCAAGGCCTTGGGCCCCTGTACCCATGTGGGAGACCTGGAAGAGGCTCCTGGCTCCTGGCTTCAGATTGACACAGCTCCGGCCATTGCAGCCAATTGGGAATGAACCAACAGATGGAGGACCTTTCCCTCTCTTTCTTCCTCTCCTTCTCTCTCTGTGTAACTATTTCAAATAAATAAACAAATCTTTAAAAAACAATCTCCTGGAATAACCAAAATACACATTATAAAGTCCATGTAAGGTGTCTAGTCACTGGCTCACCATCCTGACTCATAAAAACTCACTCTGTCCTGGCTACTCTGATACAAGTGGATGGACACAAAGCAGAAAAGAAAGCAATAGGTTTGATCAGTGAATAAATGGAAAGGGCTCCAACAACAATGCTGCAGAGCTCTGTGGCTCCTAACTGAATGTGATATGCAGGCAGGCATCTCCTTAATTTCTGCCATGCTCTCAGTTTTCATAGGACCATAGAACTGAGCACGACAATCAGAGCTTTCAAGGCCAAGATCCACAATTCACTTAGTGATAGTGGAGCACTGTAGCTTTGCTTCATGAGTATAACTAAACTTCCATACTTGATATGTCATCCCATTTGGATCCATTGGAACTAGAGAGCGTATGGGGTCAGAGGGAGTAGAGGAGCAGGGTGTGTGAGGGTCTCATGGTGGTGGTAGCTGTGCAGAGGGTGGGGTGGAGGAGGAGAAGAAGAGCAAGAGCCCCTAGCACTGTGGGAATGAGGAGCCGAGGATGAATGGAGACGGGGTGACTTGTCTGTATTATGCCTGGTACTCTCCTGGGTGTAATTGATACAACACAAATAATGTGAATATCATGATTACCCTAAAGGCAATTTCAGTCCTGGTGGATGGATGACAAGGACATAGATAATTAAAAACAAGGTGAGAAAAGTTGTAGGTGCACAATACAATCACCTACATCATTTGTGGATGCCATGCCCATCAGGCAGAAACCACCAGGTTAAGGTCAGATCTCAGGGCTGGCATTGTGGTATAGAGGGTAAAGCCACCCCCAGCAGTGCCAGCATCCCATATGGGCACTGGTTCAATTCCCAGCTGCTCCACTTCTAATCCAGCTCTCTGCTGTGGACTGGGAAAGCAGATGGCACCAGTCCTTGTGCCCCTGCACCCTCATGGGATGACCTGGAGGAACCTCCTGGCTCCTGGGTTCTGAGCAGTGCAGCTCTGGCTATAGCAGCCATCAATTGTGAAGTGAACCAGTGTAAAGAAGACCCCTTCTCTCTCTGCCTCTATCTCTGACTTTCAAATAAATAAATTTTTTTTTTAAAAAAGGGGTCAGATCTCAGAGGTAGCAGAGCCCAGAAATGACACCATTGTATGAAATGAAAATAGGCAGATGGTAGGTAGAAGCTTGGTAACTGAAGCTGGGATCAGCACATGGATCTTGACTGGCAGGCTGTCAAACCAATCATTAACCTGGACAAGGCTGGGATCTCCCAACTTCTATCCTAGTGTCCATGTCTTTGCAGAGAGGCATAACCAAGAAAGAGAAAATCATCTCTGGCTTTGGCTGAGGGGACTGTGGGAGCTCCCAACATTTGAAGCCAGAATCTTTTTAACCCTGAGATTCCCTCTTTCATAGGAAGGCTCTTTTCTGGCCTTGTCTTCTTAGCATAAACCTCTCAAGCCACCAGACCTCCCATAGCACCACATCACAGGGCACATGTGAATGTGAATGGCTGAATGAACAGAATCTTGAGGTATCATGTAAATGGAAGACTCATGAATCTATTATCACCTTATGGGTGTACTTGAAGGGGCAAAAACTGAGGCAGAGGACTTTGGTCATGCTCAACCATAGAGTCCTCCTTACAAAGCAAAAAAATAAATAGAAAATCCTGTTCACACTTCAGAAGTGCCCAGTCTCCCACCCCTGAGTACATGCTCTAGCAATGACAAATCCCCTAAGACCAGAGTTGGGCAGGCACTGTCTTGACAGTGTAGAAAACATTTGGGGAGGGAAAGCCCTGCCCCTCTAGAGCCCATTGGTCAAAGGATCCAGCAGAAGACTCAGAGGCTTGCCGCATCACACATCTGCCCACAGAGTAGGATGCTCACAGAAGGCCTGAAGACGTGTTGTGAGCTGTGGCCTCGTGGTACTGGCTGCCGCTGTTGACACATCAGGGATGACTGGTGGCAGTGGTTTGAGCTAATCCTGCCTCTGCCTGGCCAGCGCTGCAGTATGCATGGAGCGAGTCTGCTCCTGGACTGCCTGATGAGGCCAAGGCATGTGTGTAGACCTACAGTCAGAGGAAGTATGAAGCACTGGCCTCAAGGTTGGAAAGTTGCCATAGCAACAATATTTTCAGAAGGTGATGTGGCAGGGGTAGCCCTGCAAGGCAGTGTGGCCTCCTGACTGCATGCCCTTCCCCTTATGCTCCTCTGAACTTAGATGAGCCTGAGTTGAGTGCAGCAACCTGGGTGGGTGATGCTGAGAGACCACCAGATGAGATTCTGGTTAATGTATGCAGGTTGTGGGTCATAATGACAACCATATGTGCAATGTTGGGTGCTGTCCCATGTGTTCACGCACATGCCTAATATGAATGGGGGTCAGACAAAGGGAGAGTGGGCCATGGGATTTTCAAGAAGGACTTTGGTGATTGAAGATGAAAAGCTCATTAACAATTCTTGCTCAAAGATGCTAAAAATAATCAGATATCTAGATCATAGAACTTGGATAAATGTTCTCCCTCCAACTTGAAATTCCTTTCCTTTCCTTTCCTTTCCTTTCCTTTCCTTTCCTTTCCTTTCCTTTCCTTTCTCTTCTTTTTTATTTGACAGGTAGAGTTATAGACAGTGAGAGAGAGAGAGAGACAGAGAGTAAGGTCATCCTTCTGTTGGTTCACTCCCTAAATGGCCACAATGGCCGGACCTGCACCAATCTGAAACCAGGAGCCAGGTGCTTCTTCCTTGCTTCTTCTCCCATGCAGGTTCAGGGCCCCAAGCACTTGGGCCATCCTCCACTGCTTTCTCGGGCCACAGCAGAGCTGAACTGGAAGTGGAGCAGCTGGGACTAGAACCTGGTGCCCATAAGGGATGCCAGCACTGCAGACAGAGGATTAACCAAGTGAGCCATGGTACCAGCCCATCCAACTTGAAATTTCTAAAGAAGACTTCACTTAAATGTG
The DNA here is from genome assembly GCF_033115175.1 of Lepus europaeus. Lineage (NCBI taxonomy): Eukaryota > Metazoa > Chordata > Mammalia > Lagomorpha > Leporidae > Lepus > Lepus europaeus. The sequence continues at coordinate 40,240 of NW_026909053.1, read as the reverse complement.
TTTAGCATTGATGTTTTCAGAAAGGAAATACAAAGAGCTACCCTTTTTCTTTGACTTAGCTGAACTTAGTTGTGGGAAGGAAGGGGAATGTGGAACCCAGTGTCTGGGTCTCCTAATGGCTACTCCCATGATTTCCTACAACTTTTATATCTGGGTGAAATCAGGTGAGAAACTCTAGTGTGCAAGCAAAGCACTCTAACAATCAATACGCTGTCCACAGTAGAGACTAGGATACCTGAGGAGTCAATATAGTCATTTTTCAGCATGGTGATTGCCTTAGAGCCATGAGCTTCAGCCCCCTGGGTGTAAGAAATTCCCAACTTTTGGTCCCCCAAATCCAGAGAGGATTCCATACAGCTCATGACAAGAAAAGCTTTGACCAAACATGTGAAGCCCTTGTTGCATTCTTGATAGGATTTCTCAGGATCAAGGTTGTAAGCATTTTGACCTTGAGATTTCTAGCTGGACCCTTGGATATGTCAAAGGATATGCATCTCATCTTATAGAGGCAATAGCTACTTAGTCTATTTGGATTTTATATAAAGTTCTATTATACAAAATCATGCTAAATGTTGTTATATTAACATGGATATGTTATTGATATAAATGTCATAGAAATTATATACAAGTGGGGCTGGCACTGTGGCATAGCAGGTGAAGCCACTGCCTGCAGTGCTGGCATCCCATATGGGCACAGCTTTGAGTTCCAGCTGCTCCACTTCTGGTCCAGCTCTCTGCTATTGCCTGGGGAAGCAGTAGAAGATAGTCCACCCATCTTGCCATGAGACCCCTCTGGAACACATATATGTGAATAATCATGACATTCAACAAGTGTGTACTAGCAGGCTGGATCTAACAAATGCCCCTTTAGCAGAAGTAGGGAACATCCATAGTGTAGGCCATAAAAAGCCCATGAAATCACCTGGTCTGACCCCGCTATGGAAACTGAAATGGGATTTGAAATCCAATAAACTATAGCAGGCTAAATCTTTATTTATTTATTTATTTGAAAGGCAGAGGGAGGGAGAAAGAGCAAGAGAGAGAGAGAAAAAGAGAGAGAGAGAGAGAGGTCTTCCATCCACTGTTTTACTCCCCACATGGCCACAATGGTAGGAGCTGGGCCAATCCGACGTCAGAATCCAGGAGCTTCTTTTGGGTCTCCTTAGCAGGTGCAGGTGCCCAGGGATTTGGATCATCTTTTACTGCTTTTCCAGGCCATAGCAGAGAGCTGAGTCATAAGTGAAGCACCCAAGACTTGAACCAGTGACCATATGGGATGTTAGCACTTCAGGCAGCGGCTTTAGCCACTACACCACAGTGATGGCCCCTGGGCTAAATATTACATTGATAATTTGGTATGGCCTGTGAATAATGGTATAGATATACAGATGGCCCTTGGAAGAAATGTCCTTTGCTTTAGAAACTACAGACTATAAACAATCATGGGCGGAAACAGTTTCACAGACAAGAATCACATGCTGAATATGCACCAGTAACTCCCCAGGAAACTTGGGAAGGAGTAGCATTGCTACAAGGTATCTTAGCACAGAATGCTAAACTCAAAGCCCTCACCCATGCCTATGTCTAGGAGAAAGTAAGAGTCACAATTCACACTGACTTGAGTTAGGAAAGAGGGATGTTGATGGTCTGAATATTGATTAAAGACATATTTTGGGCCTTCCCTGGTTTCAACAAAGATGGAAAAGGTATACAGAAATCTGTGTTACTCAAACTTTCTTTGTAGCTAGTCCATATCTCTGTTCCATTAATATGAAAACTAGCTATTCATCTTTGTTCTATAGATAAGACTGGAGAGTGTGATTTTGCACATTAAACACTGGCAAAGTGTTTTCAACATGTCTTAAAATGCTATGTCTAGACCAACTCTAAGGTTTTTTTTTTAATATAAAGATTTATTCATTTACATGCAAAACAGAGTTGCGGAGGGGGGGGGGGGGCAGAAATACCTTCCACCTGCTGGTTTATTCCCCAAATGCCTGCAACAGCCAGAGCTGGGCTGACCTGAAGTCAGGAGCCTGGAGTTTCTTCCAAGTCTCCCAAGTGGGTGCAGGGGTCCAAGCACTTACGCCAACCTCTGCTGTTTTCTCAGGTATCTCAGCGTGGAGATGGATCAGATGTGGAGCAGCTGTAACTTGAACCTGTGCCCATCTAGGACACAGGCTGGTGAAGCAGACAGTGGCTTTACCCTCCACACAATAGTGCCAGCCCCATACACACTAAGCCTGAATTCATAACTCTACTCCTGGTTTGGACTGGAAGTTTTCTGGAAGAAAGATTATTAATGTCTTTGGCTTTCATTATAGGTATAGAAATAGTAGTGTGTTCTTGGTTTCATTGATATAGAATGGTGATGCAACTGCAGGATAAAGCTGTGCAGAGGGGCTGGCACTGTGGTATAGTGGGCAAAGCTGCCACCTGCAGTGCCAGCATCCCATATGGGCACTGGTTTGAGTCTTAGCTGCTCCACTTCCAATCCAGGTCTCTGCTATGGCCTGGGAGAGCAGAGGAAGATGGCCCACATACATAGGCCTCTGAACCTGTATGGGAGACCTGGAAGAATCTCCAAGGCTCTTGCTTTGAATCAGCTCAGCTTTGGCCATTGTAGCCATCTGGGGAGTGAACCAGCAGATGGAAGATCTCTCACTGCTTCTGTCTCTCTATAACTCTGCCTTTCACATAAATAAATCTTTAAAAAAAATCTGTGCAGAAACTGGCAGTGCAACACTTTGGGGTGCTCTGCTACAAGCTGCTGGTGGGAAATCCACCCTTTGAGAGCATCTCTCACAGAGACATACAGACGCCTCCTTAAGGTGGATGTGAAGTTTCCTGTAACAATTTCTTTGGGAGCCTGAGACTTGATATCCAGGCTTTTGAGATACCAGCCATCAGAGTGGCTGCCCCTGGCCCAGATCCTGAGCACCCCTGGGTCCAGGCCCACTCCCGGAGGGTGCTGCCTCCTTGTGCTCATCCAGCTTCCTGAATCCTGTCTGCCTCTGTCTGCACTTGTGCAGGGAGCTCTCCAGGCTCTGCTAACTCATCTATTTTTTGTTTGTTTCCTTTTTAAGATGCAAGATATAAATTAATAAAAGCTGAATTGTTTAGTACCAGCTGAAAAAAAATTGCAGAGGATCTCTACAGCTAAACCCAAGACTAGGAACTTTATTTAAAGAGATGCCTACAGGGTTGGTGTTGTTGTTGGTGTTGTGGTGTACCAGGTACAACTGCCATCTGACTCAGCATCCCATATGGTGCTGATTTGAGTCACAACTGTTCCACTTTGGTCCAGCTCCCTGCCAATGGCCTTGGAAAGCAATGGAAGATGGCCCAAGTTTTTAGGCCTCTGCATCCAAGTGGGAGGAAGCTTTTGGCTCCTGGATTCAGATCAGCACAGCTCTGGTCATTGTGATCAATTGGGGAGTGAACCAGCAAGTGGAAGACCTCTCTCTCTGCCTTTTCTTCTCTCTCTGTGTAACTCTTTCAAATAAGTAAATCTTAAAAAAATCATCAGATAAAATAAATCTGGTTTATAACTGGTTGAATCACTCTAAGTGGATGGATGTTATTTCAAAATTAATAGGGAGTTTATTTTGACCAAATATTTTAAGCCCCTTTGGCATCCTTAACAGATTTCTCAGAATCAAGTTTCTGAATTTTTTCACTTTGAGAGTTCCAACAGGAACCCTTGATGTTTCAAAGGATATATCCTATCTTGTAGAGGTAATAGATGATTATGTAATTTAGATTGTATGTAAAGTACTGTCATGAAATTATACTTAATTTTAAATTATATTAATATAGATATACCATTGATATATAAATTTCCTAAAAGTTATATAAGTTTTAAAATCTGATAATTCTGTTGTGTTGTTATCAGTCATGATGGTTATCTTGATAAAAAGGAGACCCAGAGGCCTACGGGACGGGAGACAATAGGTTTGTAAACTCATTCCATTTCTTTCTTTCCTTTTAAAAAGATTTATCTATTTTTTTGAGAGGCAGAATTCCAGAGAAGAAAAGACAGAGGGAGAGAGATCTTCTGTTGGTTCACACCCCAAAGGGCCACAATAGCCAAGGATGGGCCAGGCTTCGGTGATCATGTCTGCTTTATTAACAACCATGTGTACTTTTGAAAGGGCAGGCAGCGGGACTATAACTAATTCAGGGCAATACTAATTCTACAGGATGAAGCTGACATTGGCACTGCTATGCTTCTCCATTCAGCTGGAAGAGTAGATTTCCAGGTGGGCCTGGGCCACACCCAGGAGTAGTTTACCTGATTGGTGGTGGTTAAGGGAAATGCACCCAGGGATCCCATTGCCTGCCAGGAGGGAGGCCATGGGGTCACTCCTGGGAGGCATGATGCACCATGCCTTTTCAACCTCCTGCATGGGCAAGGCAGGCAGTCTGACAGGATCACCCATACCTCCCAAAAGGGTGCAGGAGCCCAAACACTTGGCCATCCTCTGCTGCTTTCCCAGGTACATTAGCAGGGAGCTGGATCAGAGTGGAGCAACCAGGACTTGAAGTATAACCCATATGGGATGCCGGCATCAGAGGTGGCAGCTTAACATGCTATGCCACAATGCTGACACTCTCTTTAGTTGCTTTGTAACTTGCTGTATGGAATGAATGTAAGTGGCTCATGTCAATTAATCAATTTTATTTTAACCATGTATATTTAAAGACTTGTGCCATCCATAATTTTGTATTCTCTAAAAACACTTGAAATCAGTTTAACAAAAAATATTCTTAAATACAGATCTTAGGCTACTTTAGACAATAATTTCCAGAATGCTGAGGGAAAGAAAAAAACTAAAAACCCCATTAAACTGCTAGTAGAGGGGCCAGTGCTGTGGCACAGTGGGTTAAAGCCCTGGCATGAAGCTCCAGCATTACATATGGGCACCAGTTGGAGTCCTGGGAGCTCCACTTTTTTTTTTATTAAACTTTTATTTAATGAATATAAATTTCCAAAGTACAGCTCATGGGTTACAATGGCTTCCCCCTCCCAAAACTTCCCTCCCACCCACAACCCTCCCCTTTCCCGCTCCCTCTCCCCTTCCAATCACATCATGATTCATTTTCAATTCTCTTTATATACAAAAGATCAGTTTAGTATAAATTAGGTAACGATTTCAACAGTTTGGGAGCTCCACTTTTGATCCAGCTCCCTATTAATGTTTCTGAGAAAGCAACAGAGGATGGCTCAAGTCCTTGGGCCTCTACATCCACATGGGAGACCCAGAAGAAGCTCCTGGATCCTAGCTTCAGATAAGCTTGGCACCAACTGTTTCAGCCATTTGGGGAGTGAACTAACAAATGGAAGTGCTTTCTCTCTCTGTCTCTGTCTCTCTCTGTAACTGTCTTTCAAATAAATAAAATAATTCTTTCAAAAATCCTGCTAGTGGAATTCAAACAAGAATTAGTTAAATGAGATTGAATGAATCATATTTATGGATTTCTATGCTTTTATTTAAAAATTTTTGGTTCTGCATTTCAGTGTTTCATCTAGATTCAGGAAGATTTCTACAATTTCTATTGGTTAATATACTTTAGTATAGTTTTGTAAACAGATGGAAATGTTTACTTTTCCACCTACTTGATTCCTCTAACATGCAAAACTTTTTTGATTTCTTGTGGCAACGTTATTGTATGAGCTCAGTAAGAATCCATTATCAGGGCCGGCACTGTGGCATAGCAAGTAAAGTTGCTACCTGCAGTGCTGGCATCCCATATGGGCAATGATTCAGGTGCCGGCTGCTCCATCTCTGATCTGGCTCTCTGCTATGGCCTGGGAAAGCAATGGAAGATGGCTCAAGCCCTTGGACCCCGGCATCAGTGTGGGAGAACCAGAAGAAGCTCCTGGTTTCAGATCAGCCCAGCTCTGGCCATTGTGGTCATTTGGAAGAGTGAACAAGCAGATGGAAGACATCTTTCTCTCCCTCTTGCTTCTGCCTCTTTGTAATTCTGGCTTTCAAATAAAAATAAATAAATTTTAAAAAAAGAAGAATCTATTATCATCATACCACAATATCCTTGAAAACATTAGCAAACACAAAAATTATGCACAGAATATCTGGCATGATGAACTCCTAGCCTTGCAATTAGTGAATAGAGTTGTCACTTCTTAATGAACCCCAAAACTTGAAAATACCAGATATTGCAGTTAAAAAGAAAACATAAGCCTGTCTTGGATTCAATTTTTAACTTTTAGAATTTCTGGACCAGACATTATACGTATTTAATGTAAGTAGTTAGCACACTGTAATACCCCTTCTTTCAGATCACAACTCTGTTCATTGTTCTTGTTTTATTTTAAATATTTAATTTTTCATTTATTTGAAAGGCAGAATTACAGACAAAGAGGGAGAGACAGAGAAAGAGAGGTCTTCCACAAATGGCTGCAATATATGGAATGGGGCAAGGCTGAAGCCAGGAATCAGGAACTTCATCTGAGTCTTCCCCATGGGTGACAGGGGTCCAAGCACTTATATCATCCTCTACTGCTTTCCCAGGTCCATTACCATGGAGTCAAATCAGAAGTGACTCAAATTGGCACTCATATGGGATGTAGGCATCAAAGATGGCAGCTGAACCACTGGGCCACAATACCAGCCCATGTTCATGGGCCTGAAAACTTTCACTGAAGTTAATAGTCATTTCTTGTGTACTTATGTGATGTTAATTATGGTATTCTGCTATTCACTTGTAACCTTGTTCACTGTTTTAACATATAACTTCTGCATAGCTTATATGCATAGATGTAACTCAATTTGTTATCATCTTGTTGGTTTTGTTAAACACTTTTATTTTGAACTTTGGGCCTATTGAATGGCTTACTTCTATAGAAGTACAATTCCCAGCAAAATAATCCTGGCTAGGTACTTCGGGGCGATGACTTCTGTATACAGAACAGATAGATCTAAGTTTAACTATGGACTACAGATAAAGTTAGCCTGAAGACCACTCCTAAATCTTCATTGTTAATCAAATGTGACTAAAAACATATTTACACTGACATCTTCTCATCAAATGTTTCTATCTTGACATGGGTCTGCATGAAAAACCAGGTCAAATACAACTTTGCAACAAGAGACAGATGGAACATGACTGATCAGCTGAGATTTCAGAAATAGATCTTGAACACAAGGAAGAAACAAAAGTCAAGATGTAGTGAGTCACTGGTGTGAACTCTAAAGCAAATTAGATAAAGCAAAGAAGTTATAAATAAAGATTTTTAATGAATGATGGATAGTAACTGACACAAAAAGACTCTGCTAGAACTATAATCTCTAGAGTGCTCTCCCATTTTGAAAAAGAGATGGGAACTAGATATGATACTTAATATTCTCACACCTAATGCTACATCTATATGCTATTTAAAATGATTGTCATTCTATGAGTCTGCTGTGTGGACTGCTTCCGAACTCAACATGTCTTAAAATGCAATGTCTGGCCTCATTCTAAGTCTTGTTTATTTTTGCTAAATATTTATTTATTTATTTGAAAGATAGCTTTACAAAGAGAGAGAGGGAGAGACAGAGAGATCTTGCATCTGCTGATTCACTCCCCAAATGGCTGCAACAGCCAGAGATGGGCCCACCCAAGTCAAGAGCCAAGAGCTTCTTCCAGGTCTCCCAAGTGGTTGCAGGAGCCCAGGACTTGGGCAATCCTCTGCTCATTTCCCAGGTGTATTATCAGAAAGATGGATCAGAAGTGGAGCAGCTGGGACTCAAACCCATGCCCATATGATGCTGCCAAGGCAAGCAGTGACTTTATCCTCTACACTAAAGTGGAAGCCCATGCACACAAAGTCTTAATCAATGACTCTTCCTGGTTTTAAACTGAAAGTTTTCTGGCAGAAAAATCACTAATTTCTCTGGTTTCATTTGAGGTACAGAAATGTTAGCATGTTGCTTTTATTACTGCTGTAGAATGGTGATGCACCTGCAAGATAAAGCTATGCAGAAACTGGCTGTGTAAACCTTCTATTTATACAGAAGATCACTATAGCTAAAGCCAGAACTAGGGAGTTTTTTCTTAAAGAAACACCTACAGCAGCTGCTGTTGTGGTGTAACAGGTGAAATTGCCAACTATGACTCCAGCATCCCATATGAGTACTGGTTTTAGTCTTGGCTGCTGCACTTCCAATCCAACACTTTGCTAATGGCCTTGCAAAAGCAGTGGAAGATGACCCAAGTACTTGTGCCTCAGCCACCCAGGCAGGAGACCATGAAGAAGCTCCTGGCTCCTGGATTTGGCATGATCAAGCCCTGGCTAATGCTGCCATCTGGGGAAGTGAAACAGCAGGTGGAAGATCTCTCCCTCTCTCTCTGTTAATTAATAAGTAAGCAAATAAATAAATTAAAGAAATGCCTACAACCTCCTCTCTTTTCATCCTTAAAATACCCTCACATTACTCCATAAATTTCATGAAGCACTCTAGGCTCTTGATGTTATCTGGATAATTTCTCTTCAAATGCAAAAAGAATAGGTTGACTTTTCCAAACATCTTGTATTGAAGAGACTACTCATTTTTCATCATCTGTTCTAGACACCTTAAAAATCAATTGGCTATAGGTTAATGACTTGTTCTATATTCTGCCCCATTGCTTAAAGCATCTGCTTTAATGCCAGTGATATGCTATTTTGATTACTATAGCTTTGTAAAATATATTAAGTAGTGTGACCATTCCAGCATTCTTCTTTTACTTCAATATTGACTTGACTATTCATTATCCTTCACAGTTCTGTACAATTCTGGGGACTTTAAAATATTTTGTTAAAGACGGGCTGGTTGGCACTGTGGTTCAGTGGATAAAACCACCACCTGCAGTACCAGCATCCCATAAGTGTGCCAGTTCAAGTACCGACTACTCCACTTATGATTCAGCCCTCTGCTATGGTCTAGGATAGCAGTGGAAGATGGCCCAAGTCCTTGGATACCTGGAAGAAATCCTGTTTCCTGGCTTTGGATCAGCACCCTACCCTAGCCTTTGCGGCCCTCTGTGGAGTGAACCAGTGGATGGAACACTTCATTCTCTGTCTCTCTGCAATTCTTTCAAATAAATAAATCTTTAAAAAAGTTTTGTTAAAGAATAACACTGAAACTTTGCAATTGCATTGAGTCTGTATATTGCTTTGGATAGTAAGAATATCCTAATACTATTCTAATTGATGAACTTGAATAATGTTTCAATTATTTCTCTTGTATTTTCTTTTATCAATATTATAAAATTTTCAGCATTCAGGTAATTATCTTCCTAGATTAAATTCACTCCTATATATTTATTTTTTTCTGCTAGAATTTGTTTTTCAAAAATTGGTTCTTAGGTTATATAAATTCTCTTAATTTTGTATTCTATAAGAGTTGCAAAGAAAAAAGCATCTGGCAAAACCAACCCAGATTCATTATTTAAAAAATTCAAGAGACAGAGCCAGGGGCTGATGCTGTGGTGCAGCAGATTAACGCCCTGGCCTGAAGCACTGCCAACCCATATGGGTGCCGGTTCTAGACCCAGCTGCTCCACTTCTGATCCAGCTCTCTGCTATGGCCTGGGAAAGCAGTAGAAGATGGCCCAAGTCCTTGGGCCCCTGCACCCAAGTGGGGACCTGGAAGAAGCTCCTGGCTCCTGGCTTCGGATTGTCAAAGCTCCAACTGTTGTGGCCATCTGGGGAGTGAACCATCGGATGGAAGACCTCTTTCTCTCTTTCTCTCTCTTTCTCTCTCTCTCTGCCTCTCTCCTCTCTGTGTAACCCTATCAAATAAATAAATCTTTAAAAAAGAGAGAGAGAGAGACAGGGTCAGTGTTGCAGTACAGATGGTTAGGCAACTGTCTACAGCATCAGCATCCCATATGATCACTGATTCAATTCCCAGCTGCTCCACTTCTGATCCAGGTCTCTGCTAATATGCCAGGGAAAGCAGCCGTGGATGGCCTAACTGCTTGCACCTATGTTGGAGACTTGGATGAAGCTCCTGGCTCCTGGCTTTGACCTGGCCCAGCCCTGCCATCAGTTGGGCATTCATTTGGAGAGTTGAACTAGTGAATGGAAGATCTCTGTCTCTCCCTCTCTCTGTAATTCTGCCTTATAAATGAAGTATATAAACTTTTTTTTTTAAAAAAAGACTATAAAAACTGCAAGAGGGGTCAGCATTGTACAAAGCAGTTAAAACTGCTGCCTGTGATGCCAGAATCCCACATGGTGCTGATTCACATCCCAACTGCAACACTTCAGCTACCACCTTCATGGGATACAACAAAGAACCTCCTGGTTTCAGCTTTTAGCCTGGCCTAGCGCCAACCATTGTGGCCACTGGGGAGTGAACCAGTGGATGGAAGGTTTCTTTTTCTCTCTGTCTCTCTCTGCTTCTCTCTCTGTAACTTTGTCTTTTAAATAATTAAATAAATCATTAAGAAAGGAAAGAAATTAGGGATAGAAAAAATATACCTTATTATAATAGAAGCCAGAAACGACAAGGCTAAAGATGACACTATTCTTGGTGAAAAGTATCCCTCAAAGTTCAAGAACAAGATAAAGATATGCACTCTCACATCTGCTGAATCTAACACTTAGATTCACATCAAAGCAATTGGATAAGAAAGTAAAACTTGCAAATAAAAGGACTAGTTTTCTGCTTGCTAATGATATGATCTTAAACATATGAAAAATAAAAGGATCATTTACCACAACTTTTACTCATAAAACACAAGCACATTTCAAGATATACAAATCAATAAGTGTGACATGGGGCCAGTGCTGTGGCACAGCAGGTTACAGCCCTGGCCTGAAGTGTTGGCATCCCATATGGGCGTCAGTTCTAGTCCCGGCTGCTCCTCTTCTGATCCAGCTCTCTGCTATGGCCTGAGATAGCAGTGGAAGATGGCCCAAGTCTGTGGGGAATCCCACAGGAGTCTCAAAATAAGTCACGGATCACCGCTACCTGGAAAGGAGGTGAACTGTGGAAACTCCACAGTAAAAAGTAAAAAGTTACCACTAGCCACACAAGAAAGTAAAGTGCAGTTATTCATGATAAGTCAGGAGCTGATGCAATACCTAATGGCTGTTAGGGAGATGCTCCTAATCATACCAAGCAGACATCTCTGGTCAATCAGATAACTGTGCTATAGGCAATACCCTCCTGCCCACGCAGACTGCACTGTTCAAACCTGAGCAAGGAGGAAACAGCACTGATTGGACAAGTCAGGGGATGGCAAGCTGGAGGACTGCCAGAAAATGGGGATAAAAAGGGCAGCCCTTGCACCGCTCTCCATCTTTTCAAGGACCATGGCCTGTGTGTAAACCACTGGGAGCAGAAGAAAGAAGAGCGGAGCTGAGCTGAGCTGTCACTGATCTGTCACTGACAAGTTCCTGACCCATTCCTGACCTGTCTGAGCCACAGCTTCCTGAGCTGCACTCGTTCCTGAGCCATTCCAGCCACAGTTTCCTGAGTGGCCTTAGCCACATGAGCTGCCCTGTTCCTGTCTAGTTCCTGTCTAATAAAAGTTGCTGTAACACTTTCGGCTTTGCCACTGAACCAAGGGCCTGGTATGTGTGAACCTCTGGATCTCCACACATCCAGAGCTGAAGAGGCAGCCCACTACTGTCATGGAGCAGGCAGCAGCACAAGCCGACCTGCAGAGCTGTCCCTGAGCTGTAATACTCACTGTCTGTGTGAGTGTGTGTGTGTGTGTGTGTATGGCCCAGTGCATGCGAACCTCTGGATCTCCTCACACTTTGAGCCAAAGAGTCAGCTGGTTAGCTTTCTAGCTATGCGGTACAAGGTGACAATGGGCTCCAGACGCCAGCAGAGCTGCTGTGTTGCCACTGTGCTGCCCTGCCTGACGAGTGAAGCTGCCACCTCGGCACCTCACTGCCTCGCCGCCATGCACTAGTAGCAGGGCTGTCTTTGTGCTACCCGAGTCATCGCCTCACCTCACCACTTCACCATCTTATCACCTACCCATTGCCTCACACTTCCCCGTTCATCTGAGAACTCCAGGCCTGCTGCCTGGAAGTGACTGATCTGAGGACCGTCCCTGCTGGGACGTTGAACCCTGGACACTGCACACTCCCCACAGGAGAAACACATTCGTGACAGTGATGCAAGCCTAGATACGTAGCAAACCAATGTCATGGATTGAATCTTTTGCTGTGCTTGTGTTGTTCATTGTGATAGTACTTGAGATTACTTTAATAGTGTTTGTTGTGACTTGTGGTATAAGAATATTGATTTTCTGGCCAATAAGTGATATTGTTAAGTTAGGTATATATTAAGGTAAGTAGTTGTGTTAAGCTAAGTAATTCAGCAAGTGTGTTAAGTCAGCTATAAGTTATACTAAGTGATATTAATTATATTACTGATAGTGATACTAGTGATATTGATAAGTGTGTTAAGTAGTTATGTTAAGTTATGTGCTCAGGCCAAGTAGTTATGTTGCACTTGCTGCTGTTGAGCTAGATGACAATATGCACTCATGACAAAGTCCTTGGGCCCCTGAACCTGCATGGGAGACCCAGAAGAGGCTCCTGGCTCCTGGCTTCAGATCAGCACAGCTCTGGCCATTGTGGCTATCTGGAGAGTGAACCAGCAGATGGAAGACCTCTCTCTCTGTATCTACCTCTCTCTGTAACTCTTTCAAATAAATTAAATAACTCTTTAAAAAAAGTGTGATGCAACATGAATGTATTACATCGACATATGAATTGCATATAGCAAAGTGTTAAAAATTATTAAATCTTGGGGCCAGTTGCCAACTGGGAGAGGGGGAGTGGGGGAGAAGGGGAGGGAGAGGGAGAGCATTCCATATAGGTGCCTGCTACACAACTTCTGACATAGCTCTCTACTATGGCCTGGAAAATAAGCAAAAGAGGGCCCAACCTCTTGTACTCCTGCACCTATGTGGGGCACCTGGAAGAAGCTTCTGGCTCCTAGCCTCAAATCAGTCCTGCTCTGATCATTATCTCCATTTGGGGAATGAACCAGTGGATGGAAGATCCCTCTCTCTTTTTCTCTCTGCCTCTGTCTCTTTGTAAATCTGCTTTTTAAATAAATAAATATTTTGGCCGGCACTGTGGCTTAACAGGCTAATCCTCCACCTTGCGGCACCGGCACACCGGGTTCTAGTCCCGGTTGGGGTGCCAGATTCTATCCCGGTTGCCCTTCTTCCAGGCCAGCTCTCTGCTGTGGCCCGGGAAGGCAGTGGAGGATGGCCCAAGTGCTTGGGCCCTGCACCCGCATGGGAGATCAGGAGAAGCACCTGGCTCCTGGCTTCAGATCAGCGAGATGTGCTGGCCACAGCAGGCCATTGGAGGGTGAACCAATGGCAAAAAGGAAGACCTTTCTCTCTGTCTCTCTCTCTCTCACTATCCACTCTGCCTGTCAAAAATAAATAAAAGTAAATAAATAAATAAATATTTTAAAAAATTAATTGAAAATAATTTTTTTAAATGGAAAAAACATGTGATCATGCCAGTTGATGCAAAAATAGCATTTGGTGAAATTCCTGTTTTCCTGATAAAGGAAAAAACTGTCAAGAGATTAAGTGTACAAGAAATGTATCTCAGGGGCCAGCGCTGTGGCACAGCAGGTTAACACCATGCCCTAAAGCACTGGCATCCCATATGGGTGTTGGTTCAAGACCCCGTTGCTCCACTTTCTATCCAGCTTTCTGCTATGGCCTGGGAAAGCAGTAGAAGATGGCCCAAGTCCTTAGGCCCCTGCACCTGTGTGGGAGACTTAGAAGAAGCTCCTGGCTGCTGGCTTTGGATCGGCACAGCTCAGGCCATTGCAGCCATCTGGGGAGTGAACCATTGGATGAAAGACCTCTCCCTCCCTCCCTCTATCTCTCTGCCTCTCCTCTATCTGTGTAACTCTGACTTTCAAATAATAAATACATCTTTTTAAAAAAGAAATGTATCTCAATAAAATAAAGGCCATAAATGACAAGCTCACCACAGTCAACAGTGAAAATTTGAAATCTTTTCCTCTCAGGCAGACATTGTGGAATACTTGGTAAAGTCACCATCTAATGCCAACCTCTCATATGGCATTGGTTTATGTCCCAGATGCTCCACTTCTGATGAAGCTCCCTTTTAATGACCAGGAAAAGTCAGCAGGAGATTCTCCAAGTGCTTAGGCCCCTGTAACCCACATGAGCCCCAAAAGAAGCCCCAGTCTTTGGGGTGGCCCAAGGCTTGCCTTTGCAGCCATCAGGAATGAACCAGAGCATGGAATATTTCTCTCTGTTTCTCCTGACACCTTGAAAATATAAACATTTCCAGGGCCAGCGCTTGGTGCAATGGATTAAAGCCTGAATGATTAATGCCTGAAGTGTCGGCATCCCATATGGGTGCTGGTTCTAGTCCAGCTGCTTTTCTTCTGATCCAGCTCTCTGCTGTGGCCTGGGAAAGCAGTAGAAGATGGCCCAAGTTCTTGGGCTCCTGCACCCATGTGGGAGACCCGGAAGAAGCTCCTGGGTTCTGGCCTCTGATGGCACAGCTCTAGCTGTTGCAGCCATCTGGGGGAGTGAACCAGCAGATGGAAGACCCCTCTATCTCTCTGCCTCTCCTCTTTCTGTGTAACGCTAACTTTGAAATAAATAAATAAATCTTAAAAAAAGAAAAACATTTCCTGTAACAACAAAAATACAAGGATGTCTGCTCTCATCACCTCAATTGTGTATAGGACTGAAACATGTAGTGGGAGTAATTAGTGACAAAAAGAAATAAAACTGGAACTTAGCTATTTAGAAAACCCTAATGATTCCATGAGAGGCTATTCATTGCCTGAATTGTGCAGCATGTCAAGCCATTGTTTGTGTTGCCAGCATCCCATATCAGAGCACCAGCTCTAATCCCAGCTACTTTGCTTCTGATCCAGTTTCTTGTTAATATGCCTGGGAAAGCAGCAGAGGATCGTCCAAGCCTTATGTGCCTGTTACCCAGTGTAAGAGACAATAATGTATTTTCTGGCTGCTGGCTTCAGCCTGCCAAAGATCTGGCTGTTGTAGTAGCCATTTAAGAAATAAACTCGCATTCTCACTCTCTTTCCCCATCTATCTCTGCCTATCTCAGAGTCTCCTGCTTTTAAGACAAATAGGGACCAGCACTGTGGCAGAGGAGGTTAAGTGGCCTCCTGTAATGACAGCATCTCATATGGATACCAGTGTGGGTTCCATCTGCTCAACTTCCATTCCAGTTCTCAGGTAATACACCTGGGTCCAAAGTCCAAGTGTCTGGGCCCCTGCAACCACGTGGGAGATCTGGAAGAAGCTCCTGGCTCCTGGCTTTGGCCTGTCCCAGCCCTGGTTATTGCAGAAGTGAACCAGCAGATGGAAAAACTGATTCTCTCTCTCTCTCTCTCTCTCTCTCTCTCTCTCTGTAACTGCCTTTCAAATAAATATTATAGCAAGCAAACATAGCAAATAAATATTTTTCAAGATTTCTTGCATTTATTTGAAAGGCAGAGTTACAGGGAGATAGAGAGATCTTTGATCCTGGTTCACTGCCCACATGTCTACAGTGGCATAGCTGGGGAGCCAGAAGCATGGATTGCAGAGGCCCAAGCACCTGAACCATCTTCCCCTGATTTTCCAGTGCATTAGCAAGAAGCTGGATAGGAAGTAGAGGAGCCAGGACTCTCTAATCAGTGTACACATGGTATAGCGGAATGGCAGGTGGTGGCTGGACTAAAATAGATATATCTTTAAAAAGGAAAATTAAAAAAAAAAACTATTAAATCCAAAAATGAATTCCATAGAGTTGCAGGATACAGAATCAACCAGGTTGTAGTAACTGTGCTACATCAAAAATGTTTGAAGCAATGCAGATTTATCTTGGAGAAGGACAGACTGAAAGATTAATGCCTTGCTAGTGAATAAATGCAGAATCTGATGTTTCAGAGTAAAAGATAGAAGCATTTGAATATGTATTGTTTCCTATGCTGCCATAAAATCATGACAAAATAGGTGACTTAAAACAACTAAAATGGGATAGGCATATAAAAATGTGGAATAAATATATATTCTTTTTCTGTTCTGGAGGCCTGAAGTCTGATATCAGTGTGTCGGCAGGGCCAAGTTCCTTCTAATGGCTCTGGAGAAGAATGCCTCCTTGCCTTTACCTAGCTTTTGATGATTGCCTGCAATCGTTGGCATTCAGTGGCTAGAAGCTGTATCTCTCTAATTTCTGGCCCTGTTGTCATGACATCTCTCTTCTGTGTGTCTTCATATGGCTTTCTTTTTTTTTTTTTTAACTTTTATTTAATGAATATAAATTTCCAGTGTACAGCTTATGGATTACAATGGCTTCCCTCCCCCCCCCATAACTTCCCTCCCACCTGCAACCCTCCCCTCTCCCGCTCCCTCTCCCCTTCCATTTGCATCAAGATTCATTTTCAATTCTCTTTATATACAGAAGATCAATTTAGTATAAAGATTTCAACAGTTTGCACCCACATAGAAACACCAAGTGAAACATACTGTTTGAGTACTAGTTATAGCATTAAATCACAATGTACAGCACATTAAGGACAGAGATCCCACATGAGGAGCAAGTGCACAGTGGCTCCTGTTGTTGACCCAACAAATTGACACTCTAGTTTATGGTGCCAGTAACCATCCTAGGCTGTCGTCATGAGTTGCCAAGGCTATGGAAGCCTTCCAAGTTTGCTGACTCTGATCATATTTAGACAAGGTCATAAAAGACAGAGTGAGGATAGTAACCAATGATCCTAAGAGTGGCATTTACCAGGTTTGAACAATTATACAGCATTAAGTGGGGAAGAGGACCATCAGTACACACATGTTGGGAGTAGAGCCATTGGTGGTAGAGTAGAGGTTATGATTACAAAGGAATGAGGCCCAAGTGTGCTAGACAGGGCCTAGAACAAAGGACAGAGTCATTATTTGAGGAGCTAAGAAAGGTGCTGTCTAAGCTACAATTAAGTTTTCTGATTGAGAGGCAAATAGAACCTGATAGAAGGGGCTTGATAATAATCTGGTGGGCTTTAGGCCTTGTAAGTTAAGAGGCCCAGACCTATCTATCTCTTCACATGGGGTATATCCTAAGGGAGGTGTGAACCTCCTAGGGGAAGGCACTCTGTTGACTTTCATTACTTGGCTGGCCTGGGAGGAGAGCTGGCCAGGTAAAGGCAGGTGGCATCTCTAACAAGAAATTTACAGTTCTGCCTGCAATGTTGCTGACCCTACTTGACCATCCCCTCAGCTGAAGTGGTCCCTTTGGAAGTCGGGCTGAGTGAAGGGCTTTTCAGCTTAGAGCCAATCAGATCTGTGGCTCTGACCTGGGCATCCTTCGACTCCAGGGCAGGTCCATTTCCAGTGATCCAACTCTTGGCAGAGCTGCCAGGGCTCTTCACAAGCTGACTTCTGCTGAAGCCCAGGCTTACCACATTGAAAGCCACTGCAGTGGACTGGCCTGTTGGGTCTCCTTGAGGGCAGATCACTGTACAGATCAGCCATTAATAGGCCTGCCACCCATTGCTTCTGATGCCGAGCTTTCTTTTCCTCCTGGTTTGTGTTAAAGCAGACCAGAGGATGCAAGTCAAGGGAGTGCCCGTTTCCCATCTCTAATCTTCGGTGGCCTGAACTACAAGTCTATAGTCACAGGCATGTTCTGTAGTACTTTTTCTAAGGTAGACAATGCCCATGAGGAAAATTATATTCTCACTTTAAAACTTTCTTTCCCTTTGGTCTGAAAGGGAGGTTTTTTCTACTTACTGTATACTTCGCTGATGGCGTAGTGAATCTAGCTATGAGATTATTATTTAAGTTCTTATTTTGGCTACGCTATTACAGAAAAATGTTAGCCATCTCTTTTATAAGGTCTAAAGATTAAATTGTGCATCCTACAGATTCCTTCATAATAGAATTAGTTTCCTACCTTGAAGAGAATAGAGAAATGAAAGAACAAGTTGGGCTTAGAATAGAGAAATGAGGGAGCAAGTCCTAGATCGCTTGCTGACAATAGCAATATCACATGAATACTTAGCAAACCGTTTCAACCATTAGATAACAACTTAAGAAAACATTTACCAGAAGGTCCAATGCCTTCTATAAATTATAAGAATCATGTATTTGAAAACACCTCTTAAATATCTAACAAGGTGTAGTTTGTTTAGCCAGTAAACTTAAGCACAACCATATAAAATGTTTTTAGTTTCTTTCTACCAACAAGTCTAAAACATATGATACACAGATTCAGGTCACACAAATTAAAATGTATCTTTGATTGATTTTAGCAGCTTAAATTTATGGACAATCTTATCTATAAGCCATTTAAAATAAAACTCTTAATAAAATTTCCCCATGTGGACATACAATATGTACACACATATAATATAGCATAATAGACCAATATAGCAATTTTAATAATAGCTTTTAAAATCTTTAACTCTTTTTGTAGATTGCCAATTGATTTGAATTGCTTTTTCTTTTTAGTAACCTCAGTTAACCATACTTTCTCTCAGTTGGTACTGTTAATACATTATTGGCTTCATCTGTTTACAGAGCCATCCCAAAGTACTGAATACAATAAAAGTGGCTGGAAAAAGTCCATAGGAACCTATAGGAGGACAGCTAAACACAGAACCAACAACGCTTTAGTTTTATGAGCAGGAGATCATATATAACTGTGGATGACAAAAGACTTTAAGTCGCCATGTTTAAAATTATAAACTCTTCAACCAACAAGAGGCACTTGCTTACTTCACAGTATTTTTGAAAGCACCTGTAGGATTTTACAAGTATTTAACCCTTTAAGCCTCTGGGGCTTTCTCATTAAGATAACTATCATGTCTAGTAACACAAGATCATTAGACTTTTTAATTCTCAAACATTTGTATTAATAGCATTTTCCATTATAGAAACTTAAAGTCTGGTAACAGACATCAAGAGAACATAATAGATTACTTTAACACATTGCTTTAACAGAGCATCAGAGTTTAATTCTATGTCAAAGAGAAATTGAGCTTCCTGTGATCTTTTGCTCTGAGGTTTCCTTCCTTTACCTTCTTTCATATTGGTGACCATGTTTCTGTGTTTCTGTGTGTAAGACATCTTTAAGCATCTTTTGCAGGGCAGGATGAGTGGCAACAAATTCTTTCAGTTTCTGTTTGCTATGAAAAGTCTTAATTTCACCTTCATTCACAAATGAGAGCTTTGCAGGATATAGTATTCTGGGCTGGCAGTTTTTCTCTCTTAGTACCTGGGCTATGTCTCGCCATTCCCTTCTAGCTTGTAGGGTTTCTGATGAGAAGTCTGCTGTGAGTCTAATTGGAGATCCTCTAAGAGTGATCTGACGTTTCGCTCTTGCACCTTTTAGGATCTTTTCTTTATATTTCACTGTGGTGAGTCTGATTACAACATGTCGTGGTGAGGATCTCTTTTGGTCATGTTTATTAGGGGTTCTATAAGCTTCCTGTACTAAGATGCCTCTGTCCTTCTCCAAACCTGGGAAATTTTCTGCTAGTATCTCACTGAAAATGCCTTCTAATCCTTTCTCCCTCTCCATGCCTTCAGGAACTCCTAGAACCCGAATGTTGGGTTTTTTAATAGTATCCTGTAGATTCCCGACAATATTTTTTAGATTTCTAATTTGTTCTTCTTTTCTTTGGTTTGCCTGTTTCCTTTCCTGTTCTCTGTCTTCTAAGTCTGATATTCTCTCTTCTGCTTCGCCCATTCTGTTGTTAAGGCTCTCTAATGTGTTTGTCATTTGATCTATTGAACTCTTCATTTCATTATGATTTCTCGTCACTATCACAGTTTCATGTTCTACTAGTTGCTTCATTTCATTTTGATTCCTCCTTAATATTTCACTTTCACGAGAGAGATTTTCTATCTTGTCCATGAAGGATTTCTGTAGTTCAAGAATTTGTTTTTGAGAACTTCTTAATGTTCTTATCAATTTTTTGAGATCCGCTTCTTGCATTTCTTCGATCTCATTATCTTCATCATCTTGAATTGGGGTGTCTTTTTCATTTGGGGGCATCATAGTATCTTCCTTGTTCTTGTTACCTCGGTTTTTGCGTTTGTTGTTTGGCATGTTGGAGATATTTGGTTTCTTCACTGTGGTGTTTTTTCTTGTTACACTATGGCTCTATATTAAGTGGACTGTCTGCTTTCAGTGGAGCCTTAGAGGCTTGAGATGAGTGTGGACTGAGAGCTGTGTTTGGTTCCTCAGGGTTGAGGGTGTGTCAAAGATGACACTCCCAGGTTAGGTGTGGTAAATCTCTCTTTCTTTTTTTGATTTAAAAGGGAAGTAATTCCGCACAGCTGAACGTAATTGGAGGTAGTTAGCAGGCAAATGATATACCCACAGGAGTCAGAGATCGGAAGCTCTTTCCCAAGGACCACACAGGGAATCTCTGCTGCCCTCAGTGTGGGCTCCAATTCTCCTGCAGTCTCCCACTGGGTTGCCAAGTTAGATGCTAATCTCCTGTTATTTCACCCCTCCCCACAGAGTCAGGTTTTTCTGCTAGGCTCAGGGCTGGTGCAGACCTGAGGTCGCCCTGCTTATGACGTATGTCCAAAATGGCGCCTGCTCTGTCTTGCTCGTCTTTGAGAGGTGAGCAGAGAGAGAGAGAAACTTGTGTCCGTATCAGTCACTTTTTAAATTTTTTTTCTCTTTCTTCTAGTTAGCCTGGTGAACTTTTCCCCACGGAGTTTCAAGCCTCGTTCCCTCTAGCCTCCTCTTTCCGCTTGCCTGCTGGTATCTCGGGCTATGGAGGTTCGGCTCACCTCGCGTTCCAGCGCTGGTGCGTTGAGTCTGCCGCTGGTGTCCCGAACTTGGGCTCCCACGCTCTCCACGCAGGTCCACTGTGAATCACTAGTTCTGGAAGAGTTTCCTCTGCTGTTTCATCCCTTCTCTTCCTTGACCCTGCAGTATCTCCACTTATATTAAACTTTCTCTCCCCCCGGACTAAGTGTGCTTCCTGCCTATTCCGCCATCTTGCCGCCTCGGCTTTCTTTTTTTAATATTTTATTTTATTTATTTGACAGGTAGAGTTACAGACAGTGAGAAGCAGAGACAGAGGAAAGATCTTCCATTTGCTGGTTGACTCCCCAAGTGGTGGCAACAGCTGGAGCTGGGCTGATCCAAAGACATGGGTCAGGAGCTTCCTCCAAGTCTCCCAGATGGGTGCAGGGGCCCAAGGACTTGGGTCATCTTCTACTGCTTTCCCAGGCCATCAGCAGAGAGCTAGATTGGAAGAGGAGCAGCCGGGACTAGAACTGGTGCCCATGTGGGATGCTGGTGCCACAGGTGGAGATTAAACTTCTGTGTCACAGCACTGCTCCCTATATGACCTGCTTATAAAAACAATACATATTGGGGGCCAGCACTGTGGCGTAGCAGGTGGAGCTTCCACCTGCAGTGCCAGTATCCCTTATGAGCACCACTTGGAGTGCTGGCTGCTCCATTTTTGATCCAGCTCTCTGCTGTGGCCTGGGAAATCAGTAGAAAATGACCCAAGTCCTTGGGCCCCTGCCCCCACATGGGAGACCTGGAAGAAGCTCCTGGCTCCTGGCTTTGGATCAGCACAGTTCTAGCCACTGTGGCCATCTGGGGAGCAAACCAGCAGGTAGAAGACCTCTCTCTCTCTCTCTCTCTTGCTCTCTCGCTCTCTCTCTTTGTCTACCTCTGCCTCTCAAATAAATAAAAAATATTAAGAAAAAACACATGAAATTTAGGGCCCATTCTAATCTTGAAAGGTCTTGGTTTAGTTACTTACCTATGCAAATATTCTATTTCAGAATAAAATCACATTCTGAGATTCCAAGTATATTTGAACGAAATAATATTCAACCCAGCAGAGTTTAATTTGCAAATGCCAAACAACAAACCAACCGATTCAAGAAACAATAAGAAAGACAACATGACACCCCCAAAAGAACAGCATTTCAGTACTAGATTGTGAAGATGATGAGATGGAAGAAGATCAAGGAATGAAATTCCAAAAACTGATCATAAGATTACACAGAAGTAATCAGAAGCAAGTACTGGTTTTTTGAAAAAATAAACAAAATTGATACACCATTGGACCAACTAATCAAAAAAAAAAAAAAAGAGAGAAGACCTAAATCACTAAAATTAGAGATGAAAAAGGAATTGTAACAACAGACACCCCAAAATATAAAGAATCATCAGAAATTACTATGAAGAGCTGTATGCCAACAAACTGGGAAACCTAGAAAATGGATAGGTTCTTGGACACAACAAACCTACCTAACTTGAGCCATGAAGACATAGAAAACTGAAACAGATCCATAACCAAGACAGAAATTGAATCAGTAATAAACTCCCTCCCAAAAAAAGAAAAGCCCAGGACTGGATGGCTTTGTTGTAGGCAGAGAGAGAAAGAGAGAGAGAGACAGTGAGAGAGAGAGAGAGAGAGAGAGAGACAGTGAGAGAGAGAGAGAGAGAGGTCTTCCATCTTCTCCTTCACTCCCCAAAATGGCCTCAATGGCCAGAGTTGAGTCACTTAGAAGCCAGGAGCCAAGAGCTCCTTCAAGCTTTCCCATGTAGGTGCATGTCATAAGCACTTGGGCCATTTTCTACTATTTCTCCAGGACACAAACAGAGAGCTGGATCAGAAGATGAGCAGTCAGGACACAAATGGGAACCCATATGGGATGCTGGTACCACATTCAGAGGCTTAACCTATGTCACATCACTGACCCTCAGAAGATTTGCATTTTAAGAGCCAAACTCTGGAAAGAGAATGGAGTCATAGAGAGGAAGAATTAGAGGAGAAATCAAAAAGAGACATGACCACTAACCTTTAGATATAGTAGTAAGAATACTGAACAGAAAAGACAGGAAACAAGAACATAATTCAGTTATAATTGGCTGGTCAAATGATCAAAAGTGGAGTTCAATTCCATGATGTATGTATGAAAGACTGCGTGGGCACTGGTATAGGATGTTGAAATTGGGAAAAAAATCAGCAAGAATATGATGAAAAGACATGAGACTGAAATTGGACACATTGTGTTTGAAGTTTCTGTTGTTAATTATGTCAGGATCAACAAAATGCAACTAGAAACATGAGGCAGAGTTCAGTGTGGAGATTAAGTAGCAGAATATCAGTGATCAGAGTGAATGAAATATAAGGAACAGGATAACATAATGTGAAAAGGAATGTGAACAGGATCTGAGGAAACTCTGACACCTACTGGTAGGGAAGGACATAATAAAAAAGGACAGGAGAGAAGGAATTTTAATGTTTATTCCAGGGATAAAGAAAATCTCAATATTAAAAAATCTGGGGCCAGCTATGTGGCATAGTGGGTAAAGCTGCTGCCTGCAGTGCCAGCATCCCCTATGGGTGCTGGTTCAAGTCCTGATTGCTCCACTTCCAATAGGCTCTCCATTATGGACGGGGAAAGCAGTGGAAGATGGTCAAGTCTTTGGGGCCCAGCACCCACATGGGGCAGCTGGAAAATTTCCTAGCCCCTGAGTTCAGATTGATCCAGGTCTTGCCCTTGTGGCCATTTGGGGAGTGAACCAGTGGATGGAAGACTTCTCTTCCCTCTGGCTCTCCCTCTCTGTAACTCTTGTCTTTCAAATAAATACATTTTTTAAAAAAAATTTATTGAGTATATATGGTTTCAAGATTTGCAGCACCAAAAAATAACTTACATCTCAATTCTATTTCCCAAACATATATGAAGTACCCCTGTCATATTTCATGATATTCAGAGGTCTACTGAAACAAATTTCATGCTCATCAACAAAGGCATTGAGAAAATGCATTTTAAAATACTTCTTTGGTAAAAAATATTTATTTAATTGAAAGTCAGGGTTAGAGAGAGAGGAAGTGAGATACAGAGAGAGATCTTCCATCTGCTAGCTCACTCCCAAAACAGTTGCAAAAGCCAGGGCTGGAATCAACTGAAGCCAGGAATCAGGAGGCTCTGCTGGGTCTCCCACATGGCTACATGGTCCCAGGGATTTGGCCAATCTTCCATTGCCTTCCCAGGTGCATTAGGAGAGCTGGATCAGAAGTGGAGCAGCCAGACTCAAACTGGTACCCATATTGGATTCAGGCTATAGCTTAACCTTTAAATCTTGAAAAAATTATTACTTGCACACAATTTATACCTGCAAGACTCAAAGAATCCCCATGAAAACTCCTATTTGGGTGGTTCAATAAAATAAAATAATATTGGAGCCATCACTGTGGTATAGAAGGTTAACCCACTGCCAGCAACACTGGAATCCCATATAGGTGCGTGTTCAAGCCTCTCTGCACCACTTCCAATCCAGTTCCCTGCTGAGGTATCTCAGAAAGCAGAAGATGAGCCAAGGGCATGGTCCTTATAGGAGATGTGGAAGAGTCTTCCAGAATCCTGGCTTCAGACTGTCATAGCAGCAGTCATTGCAGCCATTTGTGTAATGAATCAGCAGATAGAATCTCTCTCCTCTTTCTGTAACTCTTCCTTTTAAATAAATACATAAATTATTAAAAAAAGATGAAACATGACCACCGCTGGACAAGTAATAGGAGTCAGAGAGTATTCTTATTTTATATATTATTGTTTAAGGTTGCCTCCTCCAGTTCTTGTAAAAAGTACAAGCAATCCTTTGGGAATCAAGAGCAATCTGTCATCTCTCAAGTAACTGATAACTGAAGGTTATGGCAATGACAACACTGTTAAATATGTGAATGGGTTAAATAGACCCCAAGTAAATGCTTCCAAATGCTCAAAATTGGCCAAAGGGAAGGAGAAAGAAATATACATAAAACATGGCTTTCAAAAATCATAAAAGGCAAGATTAAAACATCATGTCTCAAAAAGTTGACCCCATCTAAAATTATGAAAACATATATCTAAGTCTATTTTTTATTTTGTCAGAAGCAACATTACTGACAAAAAAGTATGGAGGGTTTAAGCTGTAGAGAGGCCAAGAGTGATACAGAGGAAACACAACACCTAAGCAATCTAACCCTGAGATTCCTTGCCAATGGGTACAGTGTGGATTGCAGAGGAAGGACACTGCAGAGGGCAGAGACATGTGCAGCAAGGGTGCGTAATCAAGGCCTCCGTGAAGAGTGTGTCGTGTGAACTCAGAGGTCTCTCCCTACTTCTGCCCCCAAAATGGGCAGATTGCTATGATTTTCCCCCCCATGCTCTAAGCCTCTACATGGGGTACACAGAAAGCACATAACTTATTTCTCTGTGAAAGGGTCTAGGGGCCAAGGGTAGCTACCCCGGTGGAGAACAAGGGGGCCTGGCATTATTCAAGATTCTGGATTTGAGTGCAACATGGAACATTATGACTATTGAATTACACCATAAAATATGAGTATCATTTGGATTATCATGAGAAAAAAAGGAAAGTTGGGAAGCCTATGAATGTCCAAAGAAAGCAAAAAAGAGAGATCTGAAGGTTAAGTTCTACCAAAATCAGTGCCACGCTGAGAAATACAAATGAAAAAGATTATCAGGGCCGGTGCTGTGGTGTAGTGGGTAAAGCGGCTGCCTGCAGTGCTAGCATCCCATATGGGCATTGGTTTGGTGAGTCTTGGATGCTCCACTTCCAGTCCAGTTCTTTGCTATGGCCTGGGAAAGCAGTAAAAGATGGCCCAAGTCCTTGGGCCCCTGTACCCACATCAGAGACCTGGAAGAAGCTCCTGGTCCCTGGCTTCAGGTCAGTGCAGCTCTGGCTGTTGCGGCCAACTGGGGAGTGAACCATCAGATGGATGACTCTCTCTCTCTGCCTGTCCTGTGTAACTATGACTTTCAAATAAATAATAAATAAATCCCCCACTGAAGGACTACTTTGCCTGTGAATAGTCCCGCACAGGTGCGCACAGGGGCAGCACCAGGCTCTGCCCTGCCTCAGTTCAGCTGGTGGGGTCTCACCATGTACCTCAGTTCTCTCCTGCTTGGTGGGAGCAGAGCCGCCTGACCCTGTCTCTTCCAGGGGGCCGCAAGGTGCCACCTGCTTGTGCACAGTTCAGACCTGACTGCTGAGAGCGGCCACACACGGTGCTCATTTTTACTTCTAAATGTTAAAAACTTGAAGTAGGTAGTTTCTCCCCCGGCCTGGGTTACCGCTCAGAGGAAACGATGGCTAAGATACCAAAACCACAGTGCCGACAGCTCTCCAATATTTGGGTTATTGCTGGCAGATGGCTCAAGACAGCGACTGTAAACTGGATTTTTAACAAAGCCTGCCCCTCCGTGTTCTGAGACATGTAGCAAAGGGTCTTTTTCAGGGCCTGGGTTGTCTCTAGGGCTAGCAACAGGAATGGATGTAAATGTCGGTCTTGATTTTGACCTGGCACATTCTCCTCTTGCAAGGGGTGCAAGGACTGGAGGCTGCTGTGAGGACCTTTGTATTTTCCACAATGGTGACTGTCAGCAGGGATGACGTCATCACCATGTTCAGGGCTGTTTTCCCCCACACACCCAAGGGCAGGGGCCACTTGTAGCTAAGTCCCTCCCAGTAAGTGCAGGACACCTCTCAGGGGACCTCAGGAAGGGGTGGGCTGGTTGTGTTGTATAAGCTGCCATATTGTGTAGACAAGTCCTGGCTGTCCCCTCTCCCTGTGTGAGGGGCATGAAGGAGGGACCTCCCACATGATGCCCCCCCACCCCAACCCTCAGGCCTCATCCTGCCCCTACAGCCAGGGGCGAAAGCACAGGTTCTCACTTTCCCCTCATCTAAGAGATGGCCAGGGGATGCACAGCAGCAGCTCGCCCCTCCCCTGCAGATTTTAGAATCCTTTTTTATCCCATGTTTTTAGAGGAAGGGGAGGCCAGGCTAAGTACGCTGCATTTCAGAAATGCTGTCTGTGACGATTTTTAACACCTTTTACTCTTCTTACTGGTGCTATTTTGTAGGATAAGAGACAACGTTGACAAGTTTTGTGGGGCTTTTTATACATCTTTTTTTAAAATCTCAGACTTCTATTTTTTTTTTTTACAGGCAGAGTGGACAGTAGAGGGAGACAGAGAGAAAGGTCTTCCTTTTTGCCGTTGGTTCACCCTCCAATGGCCGCCGTGGTTGGCGCACTGCGGCCAGCGCACCGCACTGTTCCGATGGCAGGAGCCAGGTGCTTATCCTGGTCTCCCATGGGGTGCAGGGCCCAAGAACTTGGGCCATCCTCCACTGCACTCCCTGGCCACAGCAGAGAGCTGGCCTGGAAGAGGGGCAACCGGGACAGGATCGGTGTCCCGACCAGGACTAGAACCTGGTGTGCCGGCGCCGCAAGGCAGAGGATTAGCCTACTGAGCTGCGGCGCTGGCCTAAGACTTCTATTTTTATGTTCAACATTTTCATTAAAAGTTATTTTATTATTATTATTATTTTGTAACTGGAGCCACGGAACAAGTATGCAGAAAAAACTGTGCCTTGTTTCAACAGTTTTTGCTAATTTTTAGGCTGGAAGATGATGATGCCTAGAGTTTACCTTATTATGTTTAATTAAAATCAGTATTTTGCTAAAAAAATAAATAAATAAATCATTTTTTAAAAAGGAACTTATGGGATATGTGCTCCATGGAATACTGACAAAGGTTAAAAACATCATTTAATTTGCAACAAAATGGATAAAACTGGAAAACATCATACTTAGTGAAGTAAGCCAGTCCAGAAAGGACAAATACCATATGTTCTCCCTGATCTGTGATAACTAATAGAGCACCTAAGGTAATCTATAAAAATGAAATTTACACTTTGAGAAGCAATGACTGAATAGCCCTTGTCTCAACTATTGAGGAAGAGTTTTTTTTTCATATTATTTGTTGAAATATTTAATTAGTATAATTAATCATATGTGTATAAAGTTATTTGAAAATAGATCTTAGTGAAAAATAAGAATGCAAATAGGAGGAGAAAGAAAGGGTGTAGGAGTGTGGGTGGGAGGGTGGGTATGGTTGGAAGAATCACTGTTTTCTTAAAGTTTTAATTATGAAATGCTTGAAGTTTGTATTCCTTAACTAAAAGGTTTCTGGGGAAAAAAGACAGAAGAGCATTCCAGGAAAATTTTCATTCTGATGATTTGGGTCAAGGATACTTGGTAGCAATATTTAAAAAGAAAATAAATTATGTGTTTTTCATCTTATTTATTTTTAATGATTAACTGATTTGTTTTGAAAGACATAGTTTTGGGAGAGAGCAGAAGACAGAGAAAGATCTTCCAGTTGTTGCTGCAGTCTCCAAATAGCTGTAACAGGCGGAGCTGGGCCACACTAACCAACAGCCAGAAGCTTCATCTGGGTCTCAAACATGGGTGGCAGGTGTCGAAGCACTTTGACCATCTTCTGTTGCTTTCACAGGGGCCCTAAGCAGGGAGCTGGATTGGAAGTGGAGCAACCAGGAAACAAACCAGAACCCATAAGGGATGCTAGCATCCTAGGCAGCTGTTTAACCCACTATACCACAATGTCACAATGTCAGCCCAGGTTTTCAATTTAGAATTGTGTGGCATGAGGTATCATTTGGACAGCTACAAATAAACACTCAACAGGGCATAGATATAGTGGTATACATGCTGTGCAAGAAATACAAGCTGGAAGGAAACAGACATGTCAGACCAGATAGGGTCAAACCTGTCAAGGTGAATTGCAGCATGGAATCAACAAGATACCAGTAAAAAGAGAAGAAACCATCAGTGATGTCATGATACAAACAGGATGGCTTCCAGAAGGCTGTCTAGTAGTTTCAACTATGGCAAGGCAAAAGATTCTAGAAGTGAGGCAGTCATTTAGGCTAGTGCCCTAGTCCTACAATAACATTTCTGGCTGTGCTTCCAGCTCCTAATTCTAGATTTTTGCAAATCTAGACACCAGAAGTCAGTGCTGACAACTCAAGCAAGTAGGCTTCTGCATCTCAAATGAGAGGCCAGAACTACATTCTTGGCTCTCAGCTATGACTTTGTTCCACCCTGGCTACTGTGGGCATTTGAAGTATGAATCAGTGGATTAAAGGTCTCTCTCTCTCTCTCTCTCTCTCTCTCTCTCTCTCTCTCTCTCTCTGGCATAGTAGGCTAACACTACACCCATGGTGCCAGCATCTCACATGGGCAACAGTATGTGTTCCTGGATGCTATTCTTCTTCTTTTTAAGATTTATTTATTTATTTGTTTGTTTATTTGAAAGTGGAGTTACAGAGATGGAGAGACAGAAAGAAAGGTCTTCTATCCACTGGTTAACTCCCAAAATGGTCACAAACAACTGGGGCTAGGCTAATACAAAGCCAGGAGCCAGAAGTTTCTTCCAGATCTCCCATGTGGATGCAGTGGCCTGAAGACTTTGGCCATCCTCTACTGCTCTCCCAAGTCACAGCAAAGAGCCGGATCATTAGGGGGGCAGCTGGGACTCAAATTGGTGCCCATATGGGATGCCAGCATTGTAGGCAGAGGCTTAATCTACTAAGACACAGCACTGGCCCCAGTTGCTCTTCTTCTGATCCAGCTCTCTGTTTATGGCCTGGGAGACCCAGAAGAAGCTTCTAGCTTTGGATCAGCCCATCTCCAACAGTTTGGGCCATTTGGAGAGTGAACCAGTGGATGGAAGACTTTTCTGGGGCCGGCACTGCAGCTAAATAGGCTAATCCTCCATCTGCAGTGCTGGCACCCCAGGTTCTAGTCCTGGTCGGGGTGCTGGATTCTGTCCCGGTTGCCCCTCTTCCTGCCCAGCTCTCTGCTGTGGCCCGGGAGTGCAATGGAGGATGGCCCAAGTTCTTGGGCCTTGTACCCGCATAGGAGACCAGGAGAAGCACCTGGCTCCCAGCTTTGGATCAGTGTGGTGTGCTGGCTGCAGCCTGCTGGCCACAGCAGCCATTAGAGGCTGAACCAATGCAAAAAGGGAGACCTTCTTCTCTCTCTCCCTCTTACTGTCTACTCTGCCTGTCAAAAAAAAAAAAAGACTTTTCTATCTCTCCTCTCCCTGTAACTCTGCCTCTCACATAAATAAAATCTTTTTTCAAAAAAGTCTCAATATATTTCCATCTACTTCTTCTTTCTGAAGTATATAAATTTTTTTTGACAGGCAGAGTGGATAGTGAGAGAGAGAGACAGAGAGAAAATTCTACCTTTTTGCCATTGATTCACCATCCAATGGCCACTGCGGCTGGCGCATCGTGCTGATCCGAAGCCAGGAGCCAGGCGCCTCTCCTAGTCTCCCATGCGGGTGCAGGGCCCAAGGACTTGGGCCATCCTCCACTGCCTTCCCAGGCCACAGCAGAGAGCTGGCCTGGAAGAGGGGCAACTGGGATAGAACCCGGTGTGCCGGAGCCGCAATGTGGAGGATTAGCTTGTTAAGCCACGGCGCCGGCCCAGTATATAAATATTTTAAGATGGCAAAATATTCCAATAAAGCAAAGACTAGGGAATTGACTTTGGCTCTGACTATAGTCTATGCCATTGATAAATGTTTCAAAAAATGGAATAATTTGGCTGGAACCACAGCTCACTAGGTTAATCCTATGATTGCAGCACCAGCACACTGGGTTCCAGCCTCAGTTGAGGCACTAGGTTCTGTCCCAGTAGCTCCTCCTCTAGTCCCGTGTGGCCCGGGGACACCCGCAGGTGTCTGTGCTCCCCATCTGGCGGGCAACTGCCTCTACCAAGCACCTGGGTTCAGTTGGCAGCGCTGCCTTGGCTTCCTCCTAGAGCCAGGGGTCTGGCAGGCTCCGCGGCCGAATGGCCTATGGAAGCTGAGGGGGGCCCACCTGCTCCAAAACCAAAAACACGCAGCCGTGGGACTGGGGGGCATTTTTCCTGTGGGCGGGGCTTCCATGCACAAGGTGGCACCTCATTCCTGCCCAAGGCTGGCAGCGGGAACCCAGGAGGTGCTCGGGGACGCAGGAGTGCCCAGACTCCGGTCCTGCAGGCAACACCTGTGGCCCCCGGGGGGGTTCAGTCCAGCCTCAGGAGGACCTGCTGGGACAGCCCGTGCCCGAGCTCTGAGCTCATCTCCCTTGGACCTCCCCAGTGGGCTATGGGAGTGGGTGGGTTCCAGCAGCGGACCACCCCACCCACCCACCCTGCGTTGGCCCCGCCCACAAGCCCCTAGGGCTAGGATTCCCAGAGGGCTCATTTGCAACCTGGGGAGGCAGGGCAGTCAGGGTGTGAGGCCCGGGGACACCCGCAGGTGTGTGTGCTTCCCCCGTGGCCGGCCGCTGCCGCTAGCTAGCACCTGGGGGCAGTTGGCAGCACCGCCTGGGCAGCCTCTGCTAGAGCCAGGGGTCTGGCAGGCTCTGCAGGCGAATGGCCTACAGAAGCCGATGGGGGCCCGCCCGCTCCAAAACCCAAAACGCGTAGCGGCCTCCAGGGGTTTAGGGGACAAAAGTGGGTGTGTGTCTTGCAGTGCCTGGCCAGAGGGAGGGAGGCTGTTGAGCCGCAGCCGGCTCCAGCCCTTCGGGGAACTGCCAGCAGAGGCTTCGGGAGTGGGGGCTGCCAACTCAGACCTCCCGTCTCAGTGGCTGCAGCCGGCCAGGCAGGCTGCATGTTCCGGCCCGGCTGTGGACTTATGGGGCTTCTTGCATACGGGCGGGGGTTCCACGCACAAGGTGGCACCTCCTCCCGGCCCAAGGCTGGTGGCGGGAACCCAGGAGGCGCTTGGGGACACAGGAGTGCCCAGACTCTGGTCCTGCAGGCAACAGCTGAGGGACCCCGGGCATGTCCGTGCACCCTCAGGAGGCCCTGCTGGGACAGCCTGTGCCCGAGCTCCGAGTTCAGCTCCCTTTAACAGCCCCAGTGGGCTTCAGGAGTGTGTGTGCGCCAGCAGCAGACCTCCCAACCTTCCCACCCTGCGTCGGCCCCACCCACAAGCCCCTAGGGTGAGGATTCCCGGAGGGCTCATTTGCAACCCGGGGAGGCAGGGCAGTCAGTGCGTGTAGCCCTGGGGCACACGCAGGTGTGTGTGCTCTCCTGTGACAGGCCGCTGCCGCTAGCTAGCACCTGGGGTCAGTTGGCAGTGCCGCCTGGGCAGCCTCCTAGAGCCAGGGATCTGGCAGGTTCAGGGGGAGAATGTCCTATGGAAACCGAGGGGGGCCTGCCCGCTCCAAAACCCAAAACACGATGCGGCCTCCAGGGACAGAGGGGACACACGTGGGTGTGTGTCTTGCAGTGCCCGGCCAGAGGGAGGGAGG
Organism: Lepus europaeus; assembly: GCF_033115175.1. Lineage (NCBI taxonomy): Eukaryota > Metazoa > Chordata > Mammalia > Lagomorpha > Leporidae > Lepus > Lepus europaeus. The sequence continues at coordinate 8,091 of NW_026909053.1, read as the reverse complement.
CTGTTGAGGCACAGCCGGCTCGAGCCCTTCGGGGAACTGCCAGCGGAGGCTTCGGGAGTGGGGGCTGCCAACTCACACCCCCCATTCCCTGTGGCTGCAGCTGTCCAGGCAGGCTGCAGGGTCGGGCCCGGCTGTGGCCTTAGGGGGCTTCTAGCCTGTGGGCGGGGCTTCCACGCACAAGGTGGCACCTCATTCTGGCCCAAGGCTGGTGGCGGGAACCCAGGAGGCACTCAGGGACGCAGGAGTGCCCAGATTCTGGTCCTGCAGGCAACACCTGAGGGTCCCCAGGCGTGTCCGTCCACATTCAGGAGGCCCTCTGGGACAGCCCATGCCCAAGCACCGAGCTCATCTGCTATTACAACCTCAGTGGGCTTCAGGAGTGTGTGTGTGCCAGCAGCAGCCCTCCCCACCCACCCAGCCTGTGTTGGCCCCACCAACAAGCCCCTAGGGGGAGGTTTCCCGGAGGGATCATTTGAAAACCGGAGAGGCACGGCAGTAGTGTCTGTGGCTTGGGGACACCTTCAGGTGTGTGTGCTCACCCCGCCGCCAGCCACTGCCGCTAGCTAGCCGTGGCTTCCTCCTAGAACCAGGGGTCTGGCAGGCTCCGTGGGCGAATGGCCTACGGAAGCCGAGGGGGGCCCGCCAGCTCCAAAACCCAAAACGCGCTGCGGCCACCAGGGACACAGTGGATTCAAGTGGGTGTGTGGCTGGCAGTGCCCGGCCAGAGGCAGGGAGGCTGCTGAGGCGCAGCCGGCTCCAGCCCTTCGGGGAACTGCCAGCGGAGGCTTCGGGAGTGGGGGCTGCTAACTCACACCCCCCATTCCCTATGGCTGCAGCCGGCCAGGCAGGCTGCAGGGTCAGGCCCGGCTGTGGCCTTAGGGGGCTTCTTGCCTGTGAGCTGGGCTTCCACGCACAAGGTGGCACCTCCTCCTGGCCCAAGGCTGGTGGCGGGAACCCAGGAGGAGCTCGGGGACACAGGAGTGCCCAGACTCTGGTCCTGCAGGCAACAGCTGAGGGACCCCGGGCATGTCCCTCCAGACTGAGGAGGCCCTGCTGGGACCGCCCGTGCCCAAGCTCTGAGTTCAGCTCCCTATTACAGCCCCAGTGGGCTTCAGGAGTGTGTGTGTGCCAGCAGCAGCCCTCCCCACCCTCCCACCCTGCGTCGGCCCCACCCACAAGTCCTAGGGCGAGGATTCCTGGAGGGCTCATTTGTAACCCCGGGAGGCAGGGCAGTCAGTGTGTGAGGCCCGGGGACACCTGCAGGTGTGTGTGCTTGCCCCGTGGCCTGCCACGGCGGCTAGCTAGCACCTGGGGGCAGTTGGCAGCACCGCCTGGGAAGCCTCCTAGAGCCAGGGGTCTGGCAGGCTCTGCAGGCGAATGGCCTACAGAAGCCGAGGGGGGCCCGCCCGCTCCAAAACCCAAAATGCGCTGCGGCCTCCAGGGACACAGGGGACACAAGTGGGTGTGTGTCTTGCAGTGCCCGGCCAGAGGGAGGGAGGCTGTTGAGCCGCAGCTGGCCTCAGCCCTTTGGGGAACTGCCAGCAGAGGCTTCGGGAGTGGGGGCTGCCAACTCAGATCTCCCATCTCTGTGTCTGCAGCCGGCCAGGCAGGCTGCATATTCGGGCCGGCTGTGGCCTTAGGGGGCTTCTTGCATATGGGCGGTGCTTCCACGCACAAGGTGGCACCTCATCCCAGCCCAAAGCTGTTGGCGGGAACCCAGGAGGCAATCGGAGATGCAGGAGTGCCCAGACTCCATTCCTGTAGGCAACACCTGAGGGCCCCGGGCATTTCTGTCCAGACTGAGGAGGCCCTGCTTGGACAGCCCATGCGTGAGCTCTGAGCTCATCTCCCTTTGACCGCCCCAGTGGGCTTCAGGATTGGGTGTGTGCCAGCAGCAGCCCTCCCTGCCCATCCACTCTGCATCTGCCCCACCCACAAGCTCCTAGTAGGAGGATTACCAGAGGGCTCATTTGCAACCTGGGGAGGCAAGGCAGTCAGTGTGTGAGGCCCAGGGAAAACCGCAGGTGTGTGTGCTCGCCCTGTGGCCTGCTGCTGCCGCTAGCTAGCACCTGGGGTCAGTTGGCAGCACCGCCTGGGCAGCCTCCTAGTGCCAGTGGTCTGGCAGGCTCCGTGGGCGAATGTCCTATGGAAGCCGAGGGGGGCCTGCCCGCTCCAAAACCCAAAATGCGCTGCGGCCTTCAGGGACACAGGGGACACAAGTGGGTGTGTGTCTTGCAGTGCCCGGCCAGAGTGAGGGAGGCTGATGAGCCGCAGCAGGCTCCAGCCCCTTGGGGAACTGCCAGCGAAGGCTTCGGGAGTGGGGGCTGCCAACCCAGACCTCCCGTCTCTGTGGCTGACCCTGTCCAGGCAGGCTGCAGGGTTGGGCCAGGCTCTGTCCTTAGGGGGCTTCTTGCCTGTGGGCGGGGCTTCCACGCACAAGGTGGCACCTCCTCCCGGCCCAAGGCTGGTGGCGTGAACCCAGGAGGTGCTCGGGGACGCAGGAGTGCCCAGACTCTGGTCTTGCAGGCAACAGCTGAGGGACCCCGGGCATGTCCGTCTAGACTAAGGAGGCCCGACTGGGACTGCCTGTGCCCGAGCTCTGAGCTCAGCTACCTATTATATCCCCAGTGGGCTACAGGAGTGTGTGTGTGCCAGCAGCAGCCCTCCCCACCCTCCCACCTTCATCGGCCCTGCCTTCAAGCCACTAGGGCGAGGATTCCTGGAGGGCTAATTTGCAACCTGGAGAGGCAGCCCAGTCAGTGTGTGAGGCCCGGGGACACCCGCAGGTGTGTGTGCTTGCCCTGTGGCCTGCCACGGCGGCTAGCTAGCTCCTGGGGGCAGTTGGCAGCACCGCCTGGGCAGCCTCTCCTAGAGCCAGGGGTCTGGCAGGCTCCGCAGGCGAATGGCCTACAGAAGCCGAGGGGGGCCCGCCCGCTCCAAAACCCAAAACACGCTGCGGCTTCAGGGACACAGGGGACACAAGTGCGTGTGTGTCTTGCAGTGCCCGGCCAGAGGGAGGGAGGCTGTTGAGGCGCAGCTGGCTCCAGCCCTTCGGGGAACTGCCAGCGGAGGCTTCGGGAGGGTGGGCTGCAAACTCAGACCTCTCGTCTCTGTGGCTTCAGCCGGCCAGGCAGGCTGCAGGGTTGGGCCCGGCTGTTTCCTTAGGGGTCTTCTTGCCTGTGGGCAGGGCTTCCACGTAGAAGGTGGCACCTCATTCTGGCCCAAAGCTGTTGGCGGGAACCCAGGAGGCGCTCGGAGATGCAGGAGTGCCCAGATTCTGTTCCTGCAGGCAACACCAGAGGGCCCCCGGGCATGTCCATCCAGACTGAGGAGGCCCTGCTGGGACTGCCTGTGCCTGAGCTCCGAGCTCAGCTACCTATTACAGCCCCAGTGGGCTTCAGGAGTGGGTGTGTTCCAGCAGCAGACCTCCCAACCCTCCCACCCTACCTCGGCCTCATCCACAAGCCCCTTGGATGAGGATTCCTGGAGGGCTCATTTGCAACCCGGGGAAGCAGAGCAGTCAGTGTGTGAGGCCCGGGGACACCCGCAGGTGTGTGTGCTCCCACTCACGCGGGCCGCTGCTGCTAGCTAGCACCTGGGGTCAGTTGGCAGCACCGCCTGGTCAGCATCCTAGAGCCAGGGATCTGGCAGGCTTTGCGGGAGAATGGCCTACAGAAACCGAGGGGGGCCTGCCCGCTCCAAAACCCAAAACGTGTAGCGGCCTCCAGGGACACAGGGGACACAAGTGGGTGTGTGTCTTGCAGTGCCCGGCCAGAGGGAGGGAGGCTGTTGATTCACAGCTGGCTCCAGCCCTTCGGGGAACTGCCAGCAGATGCTTCGGGAGTGGGGGCTGCAAACTCAGACCTCCCATCTCTGTGACTGCAGCCGACCAGGCAGGCTGCATGTTCGGGCGCAGCGGTAGGCCTCGGGGGCTTCTGCATATGGGCGGGGCTTCCACGCACAAGGTGGCACCTCATCCCTGCCCAAGGCTGGTGGCAGGAACCCAGGAGGTGCTCGGAGACCCAGGAGTGCCCAGATTCTGGTCCTGCAGGCAACACCTGTGGGCCCCTGGGCATTTCCATCCACCCTCAGGAGGTCCTGCTGGGACAGCCTGTGCCCGAGCTCTGAGCTCATCTCCCTATTACCACCCCAGTGGGCTTCAGGATTGGGTGTGTGCCAGCAGCAGACCTCCCCACCCTCCAACCCTGCGTTGGCCCCGCCCACATGCCCCTAGGGCGAGGATTCCCGGAGGGCTCATTTGCAACCTGGGGAGGCAGTGCAGTCAGTGTCTCAGGCCCGGGGACACCCGCAGGTATGTGTGCTCCCAATATCGTGGGACTCTGCTGCTAGCGAGCACCTGGGGTCAATTGGCAGTGCCACCTGGGCAGCCTCCTACAGCCTGTGGTCTGGCAGGCTTTGCAGGCGAATGGCCTACGGAAGCCGAGGGGGGCCTGCCCACTCCAAAACCCAAAACGCGCTGTGGCCTCCGGGACACAGGGGACACAAGTGGGTGTGTGTCTTGCAGTGCCCGGCCAGAGAGAGGGAGGCTGGCTGCTGAGCCACAGCTGGCTCCAGCCCTTGGTGGAACTGCCAGCGGAGGCTTCGGGAGTGGGGGCTGCCAACATAGACCTCCCGTCTCTGTGGCTGCAGCCGGCCAGGCAGGCTGCATGTTCGGGCGCGGCCGTGGGCCTAGGGGTCTTCTTTCCTGTGGACGGTACTTCCACGCACAAGGTGGAACCTCATCCTGGCCCAAAGCTGGTGGCGGGAACCCAGGAGGCGCTCGGGGATGCAGGAGTGCCCAGACTCTGGTCCTGCAGGCAACAGCTGAGGGACCCCGGGCATGTCCGTGCACCCTCAGGAGGCCCTGCTGGGACAGCCTGTGCCCGAGCTCCAAACTCATCTCCCTATTACAGCCACAGTGGGCTTCTAGAGTGGGTGTGTGCCAGCAGCAGCCCTCCCCACCCTCCCACCCTGTGTCGGCCCCACCCACAAGCCCCTAGGAGGAGGATTCCCGGAGGGCTCATTTGCAACTTTGGGAGGCAGGCAGTCAGTGTGTGTGGCCCTGGGGCACCCGCAGGTGTGTGTGCTCCCCCTGTGACAGGCTGCTGCCCCTAGCTAGCACGTGCGGTGAGTTTCACACGTCGCCTTGGCTTCCTCCTAGAGCCAGGAGTCTGGCAGGCTCCTCAGGTGAATGGCCTACGGAAGCCGAAGGGGGCCCGCCCGTTCCAAAACCCAAAACGCGTAGCGGCCTCCAGGAACACAGTGGATTCAAGTGGGTGTGTGTCTTGCAGTGCCCGGCCAGAGGCAGGGAGGCTGCTGAGGCGCAGCTGGCTCCAGCCCTTCGGGGAACTGCCAGCGGAGGCTTCGGGAGTGGGGGCTGCCAACTCAGACTTCCCATTTCTGTGGCTGCAGCTGGCTAGGAAGGCTGCATGTTCGGGCCCGGCTGTGGCCTTAGGGGGCTTCTTGCCTGTGGGCGGGGCTTCCTTGCACAAGGTGGCACCTCATCCCAGAGCAAGGCTGGTGGCGGGAACCCAGGAGGCGCTCGGAGACGCAGGAGTGCCCAGATTCTATTCCTGCAGGCAACACCAGAGGGCCCTCGGGCATGTCCATCCAGACTGAGGAGGCCCTGCTGGGACTGCCCGTGCCCCAGCTCCGAGCTCAGATCCCTATTACAGCCCCAGTGGGCTTCAGGAGTGCGTGTGTTCCAGCAGCAGACCTCCCCACCCTCCCACCCTGCGTCGGCCACGTCCACAAGCCCCTAGGGCGAGGATTCCTGGAGGGCTCATTTGCAACCCGGGGAGGCAGGCAGTCAGTGTCTCAGGCCCGGGGACACCCGCAGGTGTGTGTGCTCCCACTCACACGGGCCGCTGCCACTAGCTAGCACCTGGTTTCAGTTGGCAGCGCCACCTGGTCAGCATCCTAGAGCCTGGGGTCTGGCAGGCTCCGGGGGCGAATGGCCTACAGAAGCCGAGGGGGGCCCGCCCGCTCCAAAACCCAAAACGCACTGCGGCCTCCAGGGACACAGGGGACACAAGTGGGTGTGTGTCTTGCAGTGCCCGGCCAGAGGGAGGGAGGCTGTTGAGCCGCAGCCGGCTGCATCGCTTCGGGGAACTGCCAGCGGAGGCTTCGGGAGTGGGGGCTGCCAACCCAGACCTCCCATCTCAGTGGCTGAGCCGGCCAGGCAGGCTACTGGTTTGGGTGCTGCTGTGGGCCTAGGTGATTCTTGCCTATGGGCGGGGCTTCCACACACAAGGTGGCACCTCCTCCTGGCCCAAGGCTGGTGGCGGGAACCCAGGATGCTCTCGTAGACGCAGGCATGCCCAGACTCCATTCCTGTAGGCAACACCTTAGGGCCCCCGGGCATTTCTGTCCAGACTGAGGAGGCCCTGCTTGGACAGCCCATGCGTGAGCTCTGAGCTCATCTCCCTTTGACCGCCCCAGTGGGCTTCAGGATTGGGTGTGTGCCAGCAGCAGCCCTCCCTGCCCATCCACTCTGCATCTGCCCCACCCACAAGCTCCTAGGGGGAGGATTCCCAGAGGGCTCATTTGCAACCTGGGGAGGCAGGGCAGTCAGTGTGTGAGGCCCAGGGAAAACCGCAGGTGTGTGTGCTCGCCCTGTGGCCTGCTGCTGCTGCTAGCTAGCACCTGGGGTCAGTTGGCAGCACCGCCTGGGTAGCCTCCTAGTGCCAGTGGTCTGGCAGGCTCCGTGGGCTAATGTCCTATGGAAGCCGAGGGGGGCCTGCCCGCTCCAAAACCCAAAACACGCTGCGGCCTCCAGGGGTTTAGGGGACACAAGTGGGTGTGTGTCTTGCAGTGCCCGACCAGAGGGAGGGAGGGAGGCTGGGTGCTGAGGCGCAGCCGGCGCCAGCCCTTCGGTGAACTGCCAGTAGCGGCTTTGGGAGTGGGGGCTGCAAACTCAGTCCTCCTGTCTCTGTGACTGCAGCTGGCCAGGGCGGCTGCAGGGTCGGGCATGGCCGTGGGCCTAGGGGTCTTCTTGCCTGTGGGCGGGGCTTCCACACACAAGGTGGCACCTCCTCCTGGCCCAAGGCTGTTGGCAGGAACCCAGGAGGTGCTCGGGGACGCAGGAGTGCCCAGACTCTGGTACTGCAGGCAACACCAGAGGGCCCCGGGGCGTGTTGCTCCAGCCTCAGGAGGTCCTGCTGGTACAGCCCGTGCCCATACTCCGAGCTCTTCTCCCGGTTTCTGCCCCAGTGAGAGGGAAAGGGAGGAAGGGTGGGAAGAAGAAAGAGAGAGGCAGAGATACAGAGGCAGAGATGGAGAAAGATATTCTATCTGCTAGTTCATTGCCCAAATGGCTGCAATGGCTAGGGTTGGGCCATGCTGAAGCCAGGAACCATGAGCTTCATCCGGGTCTCCAAAATGAATGCAGGGGCCCAAGATCTTGAGCCATCCTCTATTACTTTCCCAGGCACATTAGTAGGGAGCTGGATTGGAAATGGAGCAGCCAAGGGTTGAACCTGCATCCATATGGGATGATTGCATCATAGGCTCTGGCTTAACCCATTAGGCCACAATGCTGGTCTCAAAAGTTCATTTAGACACTGTGCTGTGGAAACACCAAAGTCCATCAGTGTCCTTTTAAATCTGCTATTATATCATTAAGCATTATAATTTCTACTTGGATCATAGTATGGGCTTTTTAAAAACACATGCATATACACAAGAATAATTTATTCATTGTTGTATTTTCTTTCACTTTCTCTGATATCTAGAATTTAAGGGACATATTTCTAATGTTTTATTTATCATCTATTTTATTTCTTTTTCTCATTTAGGCATCTGGGCACCTAAAAACACAGTTTTTAATTTCTATATTTTTTTGAAAAAACTTTTTGTGGAGCTTCTGCGTGGGTGCAATTTAAGCAGGTAGGGATTGGGTATATCACTTTGCCAAAGTCACCATGACACATTACAACAAATGGGATGGTTTAATTCACCAGATGTTGTTTCTCATAGTCCTGCACATTGGAAGTCTGAGATCAAGGTGTTTGCAGGCTTGGTTACTTTTGCGACCTCACTCCCTGGCTTCCAGTCAGCCAGCAACTTGCTGTGTGCTCACATGGTATTTCC